>NC_065443.1:235563619-235865856 GCF_917563875.1 Diabrotica virgifera virgifera | reverse complement strand
TTGTTTATGGATTCAAAGAAATATAAAATTTTAGTTATTAGTTCACACATTTAGAGGGATCTTAAATCAAAATACATCAGAGTCAAACTGTAAGGTGCCGGTATGAAAATAAGCAGGTACATTACACTTAAAAGACATCTCAAATTAATAGGATATATTAAAATGGACAGAAATCTTGTCCCTTAGAAAGTAGTTTTAAATTCATACCTTACTGTAAGGCTCGTGTCGTCTGAAATCACGGCCTCTGCCAAAATCTCTGTCCCGATTATAACCAGGAGATGTATTCAAAGAAAGCAACGATGGTGGATTCTGTTGTTGAGGTTGTAGTAAGCTCGTGAGAGCAAGAGCAAGTTGTTGGGGATTGGAAGTAATTTGGGAGATCAATCCCTGACCGGAACTATTAGACCCCTGCCAGGGGCTAACACCACTACCTCCTTGAAATGGTGGTTGATTAAAAGAACGATTGCCCCGAAGGCCACCGCCAGGTCCGCCACCCATTCTTCTATTTGCCATGTTTATTTGAACTAGATGTAGCAAGAAATAACGTTAAATGTTAATTGGAATCAGAATCAAAATGGAAGCCGACTGAAGCCAAGCTGACGCCGACAAGATTTTTCATCATATTATTACAATATTACTACAATATAACTCACCTTTATAAGCACAAACACAATAAATTACTTGAAATTATGCAGTAAGCAACTGCAAAAGAACTAACTTGAGAAAGTGTAGGAAATACAATTGTAAAATTGTACACCACGTTAGCACACCCGCTTCGCCTTAGCACAAAAGGGGAAATGATCGATTCAGCAAAATGAACTGGCCTTTCTTGCCGGTATACGTGTGTTGACGTCACTTCCACTACGGAAGTCTACAAGTTTTTGTGTATCTTGTATCTTTATTTTAAGTACATCTTTAGAATGAGACAGATATATGTGGATTTAACAACTGGAAATCTAAATGCATTGTGGATAGTGGAAGGTATTATTTAATCATCTTCTCTGCATTTATTTAATACAAATTTTATAATAATATTGACATATAATTATTTATATGATTTTACAGAAGTATAAAAAAGTGCCAAATTTGTATATAAATATAATAACAAAGATAGGTAAATTAGACAACATCTTCGACCAATAAAAATACTCATCCCAACCGGATATTACAACAGGCAGAGTGCTATTCGTCAAATTTTACGCGCGAAATTGTCAAGAGAATGAATAGTTAATTTTATTTCAATTAATGTTATCTGACCGGCCGGTATAACCAGATGTAAATATAAATATGACATAAAATATTCATACCTATTTATATGTTTATATATACAGGGTGTAACAATTTTTTTTTTAAATTATAACTCGAAAACGATCAACTTAAAGAAACATTACAAGATACCTTTTTTTGTTTAGAATGAATGGTCCAAAAAATCTGAAATTATCTGCCCGGGTCGAAATTTTTTTAATTAAAAAAAAGTCATTTTCTTAATAATTATTAATTAATTAGAGACCTAAAAGACCTAATGACCAGAGACAGAGATCGAGAGATCATTGGAGACGGACAATACACGACATCACATCACGTCGACCACTACACTACACTCCCTCCAAGAGGGCTTGAAGAGATAATTACCTAATTATAGTCAGAACAAAATTAGATCGGGCACCCTTTGTTTTTTACTATTATTGTTAACATACTAAATTAGATACATATATCAAATAATTGTTTATCCACTAAACAGATTGGTGCAAGTCGACGTTATATCGGATCCTCTACTATGATCCTTTCTAAAATATAGCGGTATTATTTTAAGGTCTATGACCTGTGAAAATGCTCGTGTCCAAGGTAACAATATAAAAAATACTTAACTGTTTATTTTTAACTAAGACTAAATAAAATAAAAAAAGGTGATATACCTTGTATTTTTTTTATCATTTATACTAATACTGTATACTCAACCATACATAACCATAAATAATAATTAAATAGTATCTAGGTAGGTATTGTCCTTTTCATGAGTATTTTTCAGTGCGTAATAAATGATAGGAAAAAGGGTAAGTCCGTGATAATTAAAGCTCGGATTTATAGGCAACAAAAATTGAAGAAAAAGGCGCCTATATATGCAAAGATTTTTATTAAAAAAGGCAGGAATATTAACATTTAGGCAAAATATAGGCAATAAAGGAATAACTTATTATTTATTGTACAAAGTGAATTAACGTAATATTAACTTAAGGCAGGTATATTTACACATCATAATCATAACATTAGTATAAATAAACTAGAAACTAAATAACTGTTAATTAATAATTAAACATTGTAACCACTTAAAATTTTATCATTAATAGAAACAACTAAATGTTTTTCAATATTTTCGGTCTTAAAACTGTCTTTGATCACTTAAAATTAATTTGTACATTGAAAACGAACGTTCGATATCGACAGATGTAATTGGAGCATATTCCAGAGCGGATAATAAATCTGGCATAATTTGTAATTCCTCGGAAAATGTCCCATTCAAAACTTTAGCAACATTAGATAAAAACGAAAAACCTTCATTCTTGTCGAAAACATATTTCATTTTTTTTTAATTAATTGACCGTTACTTCCAGGTGCCGATTTAATTTTCGTCTTTAAATTATCTACTAATTTTACTGACTCACATAAATTTATCTCTTGTTTTTCTAATAAGGTAATTGTGGTAACTATTAATTTATAATTGTCATTGATATAAGCGAGTTCCTGTTTCAATTTGGGATTTTTTAATATTTTTTTTGCTTCTCGAATGGCTTCGGAAATATCTTCATCAAATTCTGACATAACTAATTCTATTTCATTGCAGTGTTCAAAGTAAAAAAAACTGTTTCGAGCCAGGTTCCCCACCTTGTAATTACTGGTTTAGGTGGCAAAGGGACACCGGGAAGTCTTTCGTTATATATTATTTGCACCCTCAACGGAGCCTTTAAAAAAACTTTTTTCATAAAATTTATAAAATTATTTACCAACGGAAACAGATTTCTTATTTCTTCAGCAATTCTATTTACCCCGTGGGCTACACAAGTGCAATGAATTAAATTAGGATAAAAAATCTTTAAATTAACAGCAGCTTTTAACATATATGCCGCAGCATCTGAAAGCATTAAAACTATTTTATTCACTGGTATAGGGTTGGGTAAAAAGAGGTTTGTTAAAATATCTTGTATAAATCGACTTATTGTTAAATTGTTTGTTTTTTCCAATTCTTTAACGGCAACTAAATAAAGTTTTCTCGCAAAGTTTTCGTTCAAAATTCCAATCATTAAATTAGCTAATACCTGCCGCATACATCTGTCGTTTCATCCACGATAATATACAAAAAATTGCCCTCTAACTTCCGCTTAATTTTTGAAATACATTCCACATAACATTTTTCCACAGTATGTTTTCTCAATATATACTCTCGTCCGGTAAGGATTTATTAAGATATTTTTCGAAAAAGCATTTAAAACTAGGGTTATTAACTTTTTATAGAGGAATGTTGGATCCCAGGCAACCAAGTGACGTCATATAACGTTGAGGAAACGTCAGTTTTTGGTTAAATATAACACGTGTTTGAACATTACGTGATATAGACGTCTCTTGTAGGTGATTTTAAATACGTAAGATTAATGACGTTAAAGTTACGTTTAAAAAACGTTTTAATTTCAGACAGCCTAAGTCTGACGTCACAAAATTGGGAGGAGCTTGCTTGTTTGTATTGACTCTAAACAATTTCGTTTAGGTATAGATAACGCTAAATGTTCATAAGAAATTTCTCATTTATTGTTTACGTGGTTGGTGTCTTGTGTGATAAAATAAGACTTTTCATTTAGATATTTAGTTGAAGAAACGTGTAAATTAAGAGATTTTTATGTGTTTTTGCTCAGTGAGTTAGTTTAATGCAGTAATTCTTCTTGACAACTATTTGAGGTTATGTGTATTTGTTTATAATTAAGCGTTAAATGAAGATATTAAGACAGCGTTAAATTAAGATATTAGTATGCTGGATAATTTGTTAATAAATTATTTATTAGTTTCATATATATGTTGTTTCAGTTTTGACACAGTAAGTAGGTATATAACTAGTGAAAATTCTATAAGTGAGGGCTGGTACAATCAGGCAGAATCAATGATGCTTCAAGCCTAGCGCACAAGCGATCTTAAACAAGTGGTAGAACTTATATCTTCGACACATGGGACGTAGGCCTATAGGTTTTATGTTATGTACCTATTTTTTATACTATTTTGAAACATCTGAAAGAGGTCACTTTTTGAAAGTATTAAAGACGTGGTTTTACCGACGTGAAAAAAAACGTAGATACGATTACGTTTTAAAATCGTCACAGATATGACGTCAAATCGATGAGACAAATACACGTGATTTTCAACGTCAGTACTACGTCATAGAAACACGTCAATTGGTCATTTTTATGACGTGTTATCTACGTTATAAAAACGTCGTTTGGTTGCCTGGGATGCAATCATCATCTGGCATAAATCAAATTTAAATGCGTCTTCCTCCTTTTTTTTTTGAACTGCTTAAACTCTCCCGCAGAGATATTTGGGCTAATTTAGAGGAATTTAATTTTTCCAAATTACGTTTATGAAGTGGGGTTCCACAATGCTGGTCAATAAAGTACTTTTTTCTACTTGAAATCTGAGAATTAAAAAAAAATAATTAGAATTCTAAAACCGCTTTAGAATTTAGTTATGTTGTGGGACGAGAAAAAATAAAACTTACCGATTTGCCGCATGGTTTACAAAATGCTCCATCTCCTTCTAGAGAAAGTTCCGAATAAGGTGCGATCCATAGCCTTAATTTAGATGTCATCTTTTCACACAAATGTCTAAAACGTTTTAAAACGTGTTCTTTGCTTTTCGGATACGCAACAAAACTAAACTATAGGATATAGCAATTTGTGACTAAACTCTGATACAGTAACCGACTGTACAACTGATAATAAACTAATAAAGCTTAGAGATTTCCAAATAGTTAACCCTCAAGTCTCGATCAGGTACATTTTCCTAGAAATCTGTTATATAAACAAACCATTGATATTTTATTATTGACCCAAAATTTTATTATAGAATGGTTTAGTAATAGAATAATATCATGGGTAGTACCATGAAATTTTAAAAAAGGCACAAATAGGCGGAATTTACGAAAAAAGGCAAAAAGTGCAAAAAACAATTATAATAGGCAAAATAGGCAAAAAAGGCATTTTGCCTATAATCCGAGCTTTAGTGATAATACACATTTATGACATTTATTCTAACATGACATTTTAGTTAAATCTGACAGTTGTCACATTTTATTTTCAATTTGGAATAAAAACAAATCAAATGTGTTTCTTGCATTTATAAAATGGTATTTTCTTTGATTTGTATAGTCTTATAAATTATACAGATTATATTTGTAATATTATTATCTAATTAAAAAAAATTATTATTTTTATTATGGCGCCATCTATCGACAACTAGAATAACTAGAATAAATGTTATAAATGTCACCGACGAAATGTAATCCCCGACGTGCCTTTTTTCTGTCACATACAATTTAATGCGTTAGAAAGAATCGAAAAACTGTGACGCACTGAAAGATGATCATGAGAAAAAGAATACCTACTTATTTTTTGCATACTTGGTCGCACTTTGGTCATGCGATAATTGGCATCATACTCTTTCAAAATGTGTTATTTCAAATAGTTAACATTAATACATTATTAGGTACTTGTGTTTTTGTATTACCTACCTACTTGAAATTACTAACACTTTTGGAATATTATAAAAATTTTCAGAATAATTCATTTATGAGTAGGTACCTAACACCTACTGGATGAGTGTTTATAAAAGAACTCAATTTAGTATATGAAAGAACTCATTAATAAATGGTTTAAAAATGTAGCCATATATTTGCCATATAAACATAGTTTCAAAAGTTATGCATTATGTTAATTTTTACAGTACCTAGTCCAATCAACAGCCATTTTCTCGTGGAATTTTGAGAATCGAGGTCGATTTCCTTGATTATTTCATTTATAGGAGATTCTGACCAATAGAAAGCTACAGAAATCAAAATTAAACTGATAATTTTTGATAATTTCCCGTCGTCAAGTATATTACGTCAGATGCCCTTCGTTGCTATGAAAAAATACATTCAGTGACATTAATGACAATTAATATTTTAAAAATTATAAATGTGATGACTTTCTACCGTCAAATATTTATAACAACTGTGTGTTTAATTGTACTAATTTGTACTTACATAAATAAATTACAAAAAAATTTTGGTTTTGAACAGATTTATTCATGAAATAATCGCAACCAATTGCACTCGATCTCTAAAATTAATATAGAATTATTGCCCTCGTGACACTTTGACATAATTTCACTCGCCTTCGGCTCGTGAAATTAAAACTGTCAAAGTGTCACTCGGGAAAAATTCAATAATTTTAGAGCTCTTGTGAAATTATTATAGTTCTTAGGCCCCCATATAAAATTATTATTTATGACCACACCGTTGAAACTTTTTGTACTTGTTATTTGGGTGGAGTCGGACAAATTTGGAGCTTAGCGCATCATGGCAGTGGGGCGTTTGTCTGTCAAGAAGTCACGAAGTTGTCAATTTTATGCAAGAAAAAAATTTATAACCACATTGGTCATTTTATTTTAATCAATGGTTTTTATCATATAAACAGCGAAAACAATTGTGTCGGACAAAAATATTGGGGCATATGACGCGTCGGACACGCTAAAGATGTCACATTTATGAAAATAATAAATTTATTACCACATGGCTAATTTTAACGGAATCTACCATAAAACCTTTTTACAATAATGTGGTAACCTTGTCGGACAATTTTCACGGGGCATATGCGCAGTCGGACGCGCCGAAAATGTCAATTTCCTGAAAATTTTTTATTTATTACCACAGATGTTATTTTTATTTTGAACTGTTTTTTTACATGTGTAATGCATATTGGGTCACTTGTCGGATAAAAATAATGGGGCGTTTTGGTACAATTAAAAAAAAAGTAATTTTTTTACATACAGGGTGTTTGGTAAAGAATGGGCCATAGCTTAACTTCAGGTTCCTGAGGTTAAAATAGGCCGATTTAAGCTAACTTACCTTAGTACAAAGTTTATAGTAACCGAGATACAGGGTGTCCAAGTTAAACTTTTTTTTATTTATTATTTAATATTTCCTGACAGGTATGAGATAACAACATGAAATTTGGTATGTGGGGGTTTTTTGGGTCGAGAAAACTAAATTCCCTACCAAAAATTATGCATTGCCCAGAGGGCGCCACATAATACGACTTTCAGCACTCATTTATTACGTTCAATTATTTTTATCCCTCACTCTGTATAATTTTGACATTAAAATTTTTATTTTCCTATTAGTTTTACTTAAAAAATGTATGCTTCTTTCATCTCCCTAAACTCAACCGTTTTCGAGATAAACGCATTTTAAATCTGCGATACACCATCATTTTTAGCATAATATCATTGTAGTTACATCCGAAAAATAACTTAAAACCATAAAATTATCCAAAAATGTATCGCAAATTTCTTCAAATGGAATTTGCGATGCAATGACATAAATTTGAGAACTGGCACAATTATTATGGTATTAAGTTATTTTTCGGCTGTAACTACAATGATATCATGCTAAAAATGATGGTGTATCGCAGATTTAAAATGCGTTTATCTCGAAAACGGTTGAGTTTAGGGAGATGAAAAAGTATACTTTTTTTAAGTAAAACTAATAGGAGAATAAAAATTATACAGAGTGAGGGATAAAAAAATTGAACTTAATAAATGAGTGCTGAAAGGCGTGTGTGGCGCCCTCTAGGCAATACATAATTTTTGGTAGGGAATTTAGTTTTCTCGACCCAAAAAACCCTCACATACCAAATTTCATGTTGTTATCTCATACCTGTCAGGAAATATTCAATAATAAATACAAAAAAGTTTAACTTTGACATCCTGCATCTCGGTTATTATAAACTTTGTACTAAGGTAAGTTAGCTTAAATCGGTCTATTTTTACCTCAGGAACCTGAGGTTAAACTATGGCCCATTCTTTACCAAATTTTACCTGTATATAAATTAAATGTATGAAACTGAATGTATTGTTTCTCGATTCCACGTTAAGATAAATGGTCACCTTTCTATGATTATCTTTCAAATGATCTAGTGTCCATCGAATATATACTAGAGTTTTTTTTCTATTCGAAATAGAATAAAAATAGTATATTAAGTATGGAGAACGGTAAGGGTTTTATACCGATCGAAGACAATTGCTTGGAGGAGGAGCGGAGCGACGACTCCAATTATTGTCTGAGATCGGTTACCCTTAACGTTCGACATGCTTATAACGTTTTTTGCACGACTGATACCATTATAAATTATAAAATTAAACATTTTTGTCATATTGACTAAATAGTTTCATTCATTTTATCAAATAGATACTTTGGTTGTTAGGTAGTAACTAGGGTGCATAACAACAATGGAGAATTGAGTTTTTATTTAGTTGTCAATAAGTTTAAGTACAATTTTGATTATTATAAATTAAAATATGAGCGAAAGTGAATTTGAAGAAATTGAACGGGCTTGGGAAGAAGGGTGTTCCGCAATTATTCCCGAAAAATCCAAAATCCGTTATCAAAATACCTACCAAAGTTTTAAAAAATGGTGCGAAGGCAAGAATTTAAGAATCGAAGAAAAGACTCTATTGGCATATTTCATTCAAAGACATATGCAGTTGAAAGCTCCTGGAAGCCTCTGGGCAGAATATTCAATGATTAAATCCACCGTTTTTCTTTATGATGGCATTGATATTTCCAAGTTTTCAACTTTGATCGCGTATTTGAAGAGAAAAATTAACAAATTGTACCATAAGTTTCAATATTAATAAATAATTCGTTAGTTTTCTTTATTCTTTCAAAGAATAAATTAAAATTAAGAGACTTTTTAACTCGACGGTAAGTGAATTACTTACCGTCGAGTTGGAGTACTTACCGTCGAGTTGGATTACTTACCGTCGAGTTGCTAGTAAATGTCACCTACTGACGTAAAATCTGTCACGGTAAACAGTCAAAAATGATCAATCGTGCAAAAATTATTTTAATGGCCGGTAAATGAACTCGGATTGGTCTATTTTTAAATATCTCTATCTAAATTTAGCGTCGGAACCACTACAACTACATAAACCATTTCGGCGATAATGGTCAAATGGATTATACTTTTGGAACTAGATACCTTCTAATCGGTATAACCGATTTTGATCACTAAATATGAGTTTGAAACGTATTAGGTCTTAGGCCCACATATAAAATTATTATTTATAACCACACCGTTGAAATTTTTGTACTTGTTATTTGGGTGGAGTCGTTAGGACACATTTGGAGCTTGGCGCATTATGGCAGTGGGGCGTTTGTCTGTCAAGAAAATTTCTTGTATAATATAGTGTCGCATGTACGGGAACAGCCGTTCTCTGGGATGTAAAATAATCAAGGAGACCAAAGCGAACTATAAACAATTTTTCTCGGTTAGATCTACATAGACCAAACTGAAAATTTTTAGAAATACTCCTTATAATATTTATAAGGACGTAACGTAGAGAATATTCCAAAATTTTAGAAAAATTTTCCGAAATTTTCCCTCTTGTCGGAAAATCTTTTTGGAAAATTTTGGGTACAACTCTTCGTCTTGCCCTTTTAAGTGTTGTACTTAGCGTATGTACCAATTTTTAGCTAAATCGATTCAAAAGTAACCGAGAAACACTGTTTTAAAATTTTTTTTGATAATACCTCCTCGTCGTTAGCCTAAAAGAATTAAGATTTCTGTTCGTTTGCCCCAATATTTTTGTCAGACAATTACATTTTTTGTTTAAGAATATAATTACTTGTAACTTACTACCTTTGTCGGAAAAATGGTTGTAAAGATAAGGGATACACGAACCCAGCATAGTTTAAAAGTATAGTTTATCAATAAAAATTAAATTTTTTGTCCGATTTTGGATTTGCCCCAATATTTTTGTCGGACACTTAGATTTTTTGATATGGAATATAACTACTTATAACCTGATACATGTTTCGGAATTTTTTTTTAATTCAAGTAAAAAACTACAGAACTATATTTGTCGTTGTTCAAGGAGTATGTACACAAATTATCAGATCACAATTTTTCTAAAATTTTCCCTCTTGTCGGAAAATTTTTTAAGAAAATTTTGGGTACAGCTCTAAGTCATACCCTTTTAAATCTTTTACTTAAGGTGACACAGTAGCGATCAACAGGTAGTCAAAACGCGTTCCAAGATTGCGGCTGTAATTTTGAATATTTTTTCGAGATATTTGGCACACGTATTCGTAATATAATAAAGAATGGCGGTACAGAGCCCAATTTAAAAAATATATTAATATGTGAAAATTACTCTGTAATTAAATACAGTATTAAAAAAACGAGCCTGTACCGCCATTAAGAAGAACAAAAAAATACACTTTCATCAAATAACCTTTTTTATCCGATGCCTAGATTTTGTGTCATTATTTTGGAATTACTAATGAAATAAAAAATTTTAGTAGTTCCAAAATGACACAAAGTCTAGGCAGCGGATAAAAAAGTTTATTTGAAGAAAGTGTATTTTTTCTTCTTCTTAATGGCGGTACAGGCTCGTTTTTTAATATTGTATTTAATTACAGAGTAATTTCCACATATTAATATATTTTTTAAATTGGGCTCTGTACCGCCATTCTTTATTATATTACGAATACGTGTGCCAAATATCTCGAAAAAATATTCAAAATTACAGCCGCAATCTTGGAACGCGTTTTCGCTACCTGTTGATCACTACTGTTTCCTCTTAATGTGTGTACCAATTTTCAGCTAAATCGATTCAAAAATAACGGAGAAAAACTGTTTTAAAATTTTTTTTGATATTACCTCCTCGTCGATAGTCTAAAAGAATTAAGTTTTCTGTTCGTTTGCCCCAACATTTTTGTCAGACAATTGCATTTTTTGTTTAAGAATATATAATTACCTGTAACTTACTACTTTTGTCGGAAAAATGGTTGTAAAGATAAGGGATACACGAACCCAGAATAGTTTAAAAGTATAGTTTATCAATAAAAATTAAATTTTTTGTCCGACTTTTGATTTGCCCCAATATTTTTGTCGGACACTTAGATTTTTTAGTTTGGAATATAACTACTTATAACCTGATACTTGTGTCGGATTTTTTTTTTAATTCGAGAAAAAAAACTACAGAACGATGTTTGTCGTTGTTCAAGGAGTATGTACGCAAATATCAGATCACAATTTTTCTAAAATTTTTCCTCTTGTCGGAAAATTTTGTGGGAAAATTTTGGGTACAGCTCTACGTCATATCCTTTTAAATGTTTTACTTAGTATGTGTACCAATTTTCAGCTAAATCGATTCAAAAATAACCGAGAAAAACTGTTTTAAATTTTTTTTTTGATAATACCTCCTCGTCGATAGCCTAAAAGAATTAAGTTTCCTCTTCGTTTGCCCCAACATTTTTGTCAGACCATTACATTTTTGTTTAAGAATATAATGACTTGTAACTTACTACCTTTGTCGGAAAAATGGTTGTAAAGATAAGAGATGCACGAACCCAGCATAGTTTAAAAGTATAGTTTATTAATAAAAATTAAATTTTTTGTCCGACTTTGGATTTGCCCCAATATTTTTGTCTGACACTTAGATTTTTTGATTTGGAATATAACTACTTATAACTTGATACATGTGTCGGAAATTTTTTTTTAATTCGAGAAAAAAATACAGAACGGTATTTGTCGTTGTTTAAGGAGTATGTACACAAATTATCAGATCACAATTTTTCTAAAATTTTCCCTCTTGTCGGAAAATTTTTTAAGAAAATTTTGGGTACAACTCTACGTCATATCCTTTTAAATGTTTTACTTAGTGTGTGTGTACCAATTTTCAGCTAAATCGATACAAAAATAACCCAGAAAAACTGTTTTAAAATTTTTTTGATAATACCTCCTCGTCGATAGCCTAAAAGAATTAAGTTTTCGGTTCGTTTGCCCCAACATTTTTGTCAGACAATTACATTTTTTGTTTAAGAATATAATTACTTGTAACCTACTACTTTTGTCGGAAAAATGGTTGTAAAGATAAGGGATGCACGAACCCAGCATAGTTTGAAAGTATAGTTTACTAATAAAAATTAAATTTTTTGTCAGACTGTCGATTTGCCCCAATATTTTTGTCCGACACTTTGATTTTTTGATTAAGAATATAATTACTTATAACCTACTAATGTGGTCGGAAAAATGGTTGTAAATAAAAAAATTCAGAAAATTGACATCTTCGGCGCGTCCGACTGCGCGTATGCCCCGTGAAAATTGTCCGACAAGGTTACCACATTATTGTAAAAAGGTTTTATGGTAGATACCGTTAAAAGTGTCCATGTGGTAATAAATTTATTTTTTTCATCTTTCGCGTGTCCGACGCGTTATATGCCCCAATATTTTTGTCCGACAAAATTGGTTTCGCTGTTTATATGATAGAAACCATTGATTAAAATAAAATGAACAATGTGGTTATAAATTTTTTTCTTGCATAAAATTGACAACTTCGTCACCGCTTGACAGACAAACGCCCCACTACCATAATGCGCCAAGCTCCAAATTTGTCCGACTCCACTCAAATAACAAGTACAAAAAGTTTCAACGGTGTGATCATAAATAATATTTGTATATGTGGGCCCAAGGCCTATTACTGACAATAATAATTGGATTTAAGGTAGCTTTATAACCTTTGTCAAAATATACCCTACGCCGAAGCTGGCTTTTGCCCTGGGGTCAAAAACAACCCCATCTAGGGGATGAAAATTTTTTCAATCAAGATAACTATGATGGAAGTCGATAGATTTATCAATTCTGAGTAAATTTTGTTTGATACAATTATTTATTAGCTATTGAAACTACCTATGCATTTTTTATTGAAAAAACTCATGTTTTGTAACCGTTTTTCATGAATAACTTAAAAAATTTTAATTTTGTAAAAAAAATCATTAAGCACAAAATTGTAGCTAATAAAAAAACAAAGAGATTCGCGTTGGAAAGACCTATATAAACCCAATAACGACTAAGTTATTGTTCTTTCAAGGATGGTTATTTTCGAAGAACCTTGAAATTTTTCGTAGAACCTTTAATCTCAAATAACTCGAATGTGTTGCATTTCTTTGGGAAAACTTAACAGACATCTTTTAAAGTTCATTAAAAAACCTTTCAAATGAGCTTTGACAAAAGTTTTTTTCATAAGAACTGACTGACTTATGATGAAAATAAAGTCGCTCTCTGCTTTGTTTTTTTTTTAATGTAATTAAACCCACGTCATTACAATCCTAATAGAAATGAATAGCTTCACACTTGAAATTTACTTTATTTGAGTATAGTTGATGCGATACATGTGATTTGACTGGTTTGGAATGCTTAGTTTAGAAAAAATAGTTGATTAAATCGAAAATGACATTTTTATAATTAAAAAAAATTTAAAGCACTTACGGGAGTGCCGACAGAAGTGAAAACTTCTTATAGTATATAAATTACGAGATCAATGCTTTTTCCCCATCCAAAAAGAAGTGCTATAGCTATATTATATACGCGTTGCGTACGTTATATGCTACTTATATATACATACACATAATATATATACGTACGAAATTTATTTCGGCAAAGTGATGATGGTCGCATAGCTCATATTGAGCTCGAAGCTCAATACTTTTTCCCCATCTAAAAAGTGCACAACGTTCCTAAAGAAGTTTTCACTTCAAAAATTTATTTCATCGAAGCAATGACGGTCGCGATGACGGTCGCTAATTCAATACTTCTTCCCCATCTAATAAGTGCACAACGTCAGTAAAGAAGTTTTCATTTCAAAAATTTATTTCGCTGAAGCGATGACGGTCGCTAATTCAACACTTTTTCCCCATCTAAAAAGTGTATAACGTCCTTAAAAAAGTTTTTGCTTCAAAAACTTATTTCGTCGAAGCAATGACGGTCGCTAACTCAATACTTCTTCCCCATCCAAAAAGTGCACAACGTCCCTAAAGAAGTTTTCATTTCAAATATTTATTTCGTCGAAGCAATGACGGTCGCTAATTCAATACTTTTTCTCCATCTAAAAAGGGCACAACGTCCCTAAAGAGGTTTTCACTTCAAAAATTTATTTCGCCGAAGCGTTGACAGTCACTAATTCAACACTTTTTGCTCATCTAAAAAGGGCACAACGTCCCTATAAAGAAGTTTTCACTTCAACAATTTATGTCGTCGAAGCATTGACGATCGCTAATTTAATACTTTTTCCCCATTGAAAAAGTGCAAAACATCCCTAAAGAAGTTTCCACTTCAAAAATATTTATTTTGACGAAGCGATGACGGTCGCTAATTCAATACTTTTTCCTCATCTAAAAAGGGCACAATAACGTCCCTAAAGAAGTTTTCACTTCAAAAATTATTTCGTCGAAGCAATGACGGTCGCGGTGACGGCCGCAAATTCAATACTTTTTCCCCATCTAAAAAGGGTACAACGTTTCTACAAAAGTTTTCACTTCAAAAATTTATTTCGCCGAAGCGTTGATAGTCACTAATTCAACACTTTTTCCCCATCTAAAAAGTGCACAACGTCCTTACAGAAGTTTTCACTTCAAAAATTTATTTTGTCGAAGCAATGATGGTCGCTAAATTAATACTTTTTCCATATATAAAAAGTGCACAACGTCCCTAAAAACTTTTTACTTCAAAAATTTATTTCGCCAAGGCGATGAAGGTCGCTAATTCAATACTTTTTTCCCATCGAAAAAGTGCACAACGTCCTTAAAGAAGTGTTCACTTTAAAAATTTATTTTGTCGAAGCAATGACGGTCGCGATGAAGGTCGCTACTTCAATACTTTTTCCCCATCTAAAAACTGCACAAAGTCCCTAAAGAAGTTACCACTTCAATAATATTACTATTATTATACGTACATTATAATAATATACGTACAAAAATTATTTCGTCGAAACGATGACGGTCGCGACGACGGTCGCGAAATCAATCCTTTTTCCCCATCCCAAAATAATTTTAAATTTATTTTAAATTTAGATACTTCTATACAATTTATATATACCTACATACACATAATAAATATCCGTACAAAATTTATTTCGCCGAAGTGATGACGGCCTCGAAATAAGTCCTTTTTTCCCATCCAAAAATAGGTTTTACATTTATTTTAAATTTAAATACTTCTATACAATTTATGTATAGATACACAATATACCTATATGTAAAAAAAATATTTCGCCGAAGCGATGACGGTCGCGATATGATGGTCGCGAAATTAATCCTTTTTCCCCATCCTAAAATAGGTTTTACATTTATTTTAAATTTAAATACCTCTACACAATTTATATATAGATACACATAATATATCGAATAAGCGATGACGGTCGCAATGACGGTCGCGATGACGGTCGCGATGATGATCGCGATGACGGTCGCGAATTCAATGCTTTTTCCCCAATCCGAAAATCGCACAACGTCCTAAAGAAGTTTTCACTTCAAAAAAAGTGCATTTTTCTTTCATGATACAAAAACAAAAAAAATCCTACAATTAATATTTGAAACATTTTTTCATATTATGAATACTTTTATATTTATTTAAGAAAAATGCACTTTTTTTATTATAAAAATGTCATTTTCGATTTAATCAACTATTTTTTCTAAACTAAGTATTCCAAACAGGTCAAATCACATGGATCGTGTCATTATACCTGAATAAAGTTAATTTCAAGTGGAAAGCTATTCATTTCTATTAGGATTGTAATGACGAGGGTTTAATTGTTACATTTAAAAAAAAGGAGGGATGTATTTTGATTGAAAAAATTTTCATCCCCTAGATGGGGTTGTTTTCACCCCCAGGGCAAAAGCCCTGTTCAGTATAGGGTAAATTTTGAAGAAGCAGGTCAACCGAGCTTAAATCCAAATTTTCATTAAAACCAGTGTTGATTCTCAAAATTCCACGGTTTTACAGTTTTTTTTACCGCTGACGACTGGTCTATATTTTTTTCTGATTTGCTCTGTCTGCTCATTATTTAAGATTTTCCTTTGGTATTTACACACTTTGGCAAATGTTTACTCAAACTTCTTTTTGTAGATACTTATTCCATTCCGGGTGGAAGGATAGAAATGTGTTTCTTATGTTAAGTTTGAGAAATCCTCTAGGGAGGATAAGGTACAAGTGTGAGTATACATCGAAATCGTATTATGGTCTCATATTTTGTGAACATTTTGTTTTTTGAATGTCCCCGACGTTAGGCGAGGGGCCCCTTAAAAGCCTTCAAGCATAACACTTCTACTTTCTTTAAATTTGGGACCAAAACATATTTTCCTAATTAGCATCAAAATAGGGAATTTAGTAATGGAGCAGCAGGCCTGGCTACAAGGGGGGGGGACCGGGGTGTTTCCTCCCGGGCCCGGAGTTTTCAAAGGGGCCCGGTTTTTTAAATCCATTAAGTTTGATATCTTAAGTGCTAGCAATAATGCCATTCAAATACTATGCGCGGGCGAGCGGACAGGCGAGAGCGGTAGAGAGAGAAAGAGAGAAAGAGACACCTAATGCCTGCCTTGCCTGCCGGCAGTGTTCTCAGACCTCCTGAAATTTCAGGAGACCTACTGATGGCGACACTCGCCTACTGATCTACTGATGGCGTCCTTAAACCTCCTGATGAAGTGATGAAATTCTGAAAATCATCTGGTTTTGTTCCAACTCGATACAAAACCGTTCTTGAATGATTACGAGGATGCGCAGTAACGAAAAATGTGTTACTGCGCAGCATTATTCGCCATTGCGCATGCGCGTAACGATTCAATAACGGTTTTGTATGGAGTTTGAATTTTTCAGAATTTTATCCTATTTTATTTTTTTTTATTTTTATGCTTTAGCCGCCATCTAGCGTTGCCACAGCCGTCCCTTACAGATTTTATAGAGTTGCATTTCCCCCAAAAGTCAACAGATGGTACTTAATCAGCTATTTTCTGTGTATAGGGCTTTTCATCGACTGTCATTTGTTTCGAGCTTCTGTCATGTGTCACATAATATTAATATATCTACGCCATACGTCTTTGGTTTGTATCATTGGTATATATCAATAACGTATGACGTAGATATATTAATATTATGTGACACATGACAGAAGCTCGAAACAAATGACTGTGAATGAAAAGCCCTATTGTACAACAACTGATTCTACTGATTTTTCGTGGCGACATCTAGTTGCCTATCTATAAACGTAAAGACTGAAACTACAGAATTCTACCAATTTTTGAGGCGAGCGAGTCTCCTGAAATCTCCTGATCGTTCGTGGCGACACCTCCTGATCCTCAAAAAAGTCATCTGGGAACACTGCCTGCCGGTCGCTTGCTTTCTTTCTTTCTTTCTTCGATCATACTCTCGCACGAATAGACGTACCTGTAAGTGTTCCTTTCCACTGTTGCACGCAGGAGCGGCATAATAATTTTCTTCTTGGCGTAGAGCTCATTAATTCGGTAAGTTCATAATATGTATTATTATTTTTGTGTGTATGTGGTTAGCCCAATATTTCGTATATATCTTAATGAGTGCAAGCAATAAATAAAAGAATCCGAAAGCTCGTTTCTATATATTGCGATACATGTCTACTAGTACTAGTCGAAATAAAAATAGGTATACGGGGAAGATTAAGATGTACAATTAAAAGTATAAGTAGTTACAGTTGAAATTTAATGCCGTGTAATTCTTTCAAAAAGTGATAATGAACAAGACTTTTGTAATAATTAATCTCGAAGATTAGTTAATGTTGGCGTTAGATGCCATTTTGTTATTTTACGACGAGATATCTTTATGTAATCTTGTGTAATGTTTATAATAGGAGCTTAGTTCAGAAATATCAATTCTAGAGAAATCTATTGAGCGACTCCTATTCATTAAGTTCATAACTGTAATAAATTAATCATTTGATATAATCGGTATTTTTGGGCAAGACGAAAATTCAATAATTATAGTTACACACTAACTATACTTGGCCATAGAAGTAGATGTTGAGCAGATCGGCTATTGCCGAAGAGCGTCGATGGCAACAACTCTTTATTTGGTACCTAAATTCATCTATATCACTGAAGATAGGTAACCTATTCGTTCTTCACATTTTTTTTTGTTTGTTTTTAGATTAACAATGTATCATCATAAATCTGGTGCACAAATATGGAGCAACGTCTTCAATATGGTCAAAGATCTTGAGTTCGATTAATGAAGTAAACCTTGTTGTTCAGTACAGAGATGCTACAATTGATGTCGAAGTAGACAATCTATCGAGTTTGCTCACCGATTTGCAGTTCTTACGCGATCGATGGAGTATAATTTTAGAAGAATGCAAGCTAGTTGCAGACGGATTAGAGAACACTTTGTCAACATTGCCGTTAGGTAGACACAAGAAAAGTTTAATAAGATTGACAGACGACGAATCACAAGGAATTTTTCAAACTGACGAAGAAACAGAATTCAAAATAAATATATTTTACGTTATCCTAGATTCTGTAATAGCGGGCATCAACAATCGATTTATAGCTGTGAAAAAGTTGAACGAGACTTTCTGTTTCTTGTGGAAATTTCCACTGTTAGATGAAGACCACATACGAAAAAGTGCAAAAAATTTTTTGCAGCAATATCCGACTGACGTAGCTGACGAGTTGTCAAATGAATTGATTCATCTGTCTCACATTCTATATATATCGGGTGTTCTACAGCATTCGCCGTTTCCCGCATCCTATTCGCCATGCTTTTCGGTCACGAATATCTTCCTCGTTGAGTTGTCTACTGTTCATTGCTTTGCTTTGCTTAACAAATAAAACAGCTAAATGGCATTTGGTGGAGTACAGGACTGCAAAATCAGACAAAGAAAAAAATCTACCAAACTATCGTGGAAGGAATTGTCCTGTACAACTCGGAAGTGTGGGAAGTAAAAGACCGACAAAATAAAAGACTTCAAGCTTTAGAAATGGACGCGCTTAGAAGAAGCTGCAGAATATCTAAACTGCAGCATATCCCAAACGAAGAAATAAAAGAAAGAATGGAAGTAGAAAAGGATATTATAGACAGAATAGAACAAAAAAGATTAATATGGTACGGGCATGTCCAGAGAATGGGACCAACAAGATGGCCCAAGAAAATGATCCAGTATGTACCACCCGAGAGAAGAAAAAGAGGCAGACCGAAGAGAACATGGATACAAGACGTAGAGAAAGCAATGAACTGTCTCACATTCATGGAGCGAATTTCAAAGGTCATACCATGCCTTTCGTTTTGTTAAATGAAATTTATGTTAAGAATCTGGATGTACTCTTTCCTAACATTTGCGTCGCGTTGCGAATTTTTTGTACTTTGCCAGTATCCGTCGCCAGTGCTGAGCGTTCTTTCAGCGTTCTTTCAAGAGTAAAACATTTTCATCGCTCTTGTTCTTCACAAATGCGTGTTGCAGGACTCGCAATGCTTTGCCTAGAATCTGAATTAGCGAGAAAGTTAATTTCAGTGAAATCATAAATTCGTTCGCTTTAGTAAAAGCACGCAGAGCGTTACTAGAATAAGGTTATAAAATAATGTATATACTTTACTTTACATTGTAATAAAGAATTAATACACGACAAACTGTTTTATCAATTCATTTGATGGTACATAAGTACAGTAAGTTAATAAAATAAATGTCAATTTTTAAGTTATGTAGTAGAACTAAGTGATTGAGAAAATAGGGCCATTTTTACTCAATACAGGCAGGGGCCCTCGAGTCACTTCCCCCGGGCCCGATTTTTCTGTCCACGGCCCTGTGGAGCAGGTAATAATTAACGTAACGTAACGCTGTGCAATTTTAGCGTTTCGTGAACATGTTGGTAGTTTAGATGAAAGTGAATCCCAAAAAGGTAATTTTTTGTCGATAGTTCCATAAAGTGGATGGTATTTTTACTAGTTAAATATAATCCTGTTTTAGCTAAATTAATCGATAAAAAAATAACTTAAACAAATTACTTGAGCCCCCAAATACAAAACAAAGTTATAAATTTGCTGGCTCAAGAAACTGAAAACAAAATTGATTAATTTAATTAAAAAATGTTTATATTTAATGATTCTTGATACTACTCAAGATATTTCAAAACACTATCAGCTTAGTTTTATTTTCCGGTATGTGAAAATAACTGGCGATGAAAATAATTTACCTTCCAAAGCAGAAGTTGTTGAAAGTTTTTTGGGATTTATTCGCATATCAGACCAAAGTGCAAAAGGTCCTCTTAATAAAATTTTAAAATTTATACAATCAAAGAACCTTTCCGTCAGTGGCGGCTCGTTAGAGGAGGCAAGGGAAGCTTAGCCTCCCCATAGATTTTTTACACACGCTACACTGTTTTGTTTATCTTGAATCGCGAAAAACAACAAGCACCCTCACTATTATACAACGTGTAAATTCCATTATCACTAAATATCTATATGCACGGAGCATTAGCATTAGAACCCTGATTGCGTCTCAGTTTTCTTAATTATTATTGTAGGCAGGGCCCCGGGTTATCCCGAAATGCATGAACGGAGCCGAGAAGCCGGTCAGCCTCCGTTGCTAATGCGCAGCGCATCAGGCGTTTAAGGAGACCCGGTCTCCTAACAGTGGCATCTACGGTGCCATCATACGCTGCCCGGAGATTTGCCAACGAAGGATAACTAGCTTCTCGGCTCCTTTGCCGTTGCGTGCATCTCGGGACAACGAATTTTAGGGTCCTGACTAAAAATAATGAAAAAACAAAAAGTGCGAATTTTGTTATGAAATTTGGTATTTGGGGTTAGAATAACATTTGAAACAACTTGTTTAACTTTTTCCGATATTTGTACGCAAAGCAAAATATCGGTAATTTATCATGTTTTTGGATTCGCAGTAGGCCGCGTTTAGAATTAAAAAAATTCAGTTGAGTATCTTAAAAAATGTGAACCTTCAACCTGTATGGACTGCAAAACTTCAAATCTGTATTTATTTTGATATGCATATCTACTCACAAAGATGGAATTGTTAACAAATAAACGACACAAACTTTGGTATTAAACTTTTACAATTAGACTAATTATTTTTAAAATGATATTATATTATGAAATTATGATGATATTATGAAATGTAAATAAAAATGGTCCAAAAATGGGGCCTTACATCACATTTTCTTGGCGCATTTTTTTGCTAGTGAAAATTTGTCTAGATATTTTAGAGTTAGGTAAAGCCTCCCCTATTGTAAACATCACGAGCCGCCACTGCTTTCCATACACAACTGCAGAAGAAAGGGGTACGATGGGACAAGCGTTATGAGTGTTGTATATTCAGACGTACAAAGGCGCATAAATGACATTGAAAAAGCAGTTTACTATTATATGCTCATGTGCATCCCATAATCTGAAACTATAATGACCAATTTTGTCTTTATGTTTTAGAGGTCGCTAAATCCGAGTATAAAGTTTATTTTTATCTAGAGTTTGTGGAACATGTTCAAAAATCAAATTTTGTGTAAAAATGCTAAAAATAATTTTGATGATTTTTCAACTTTACCTCGCTGTATGTTTGGTCGTTGTAAATCTTTCCTTTTGAAAATTTTACTGTGTCATTTTTGAAGTATTTAGATAACAATGAGATTTGTCCAAAATGTTTAAACATATCAAAAGAGGAGTCGTTAATTTTTAAACATTTTGTCGTCAGATTTCGATAGTGTCATGTTTACTTACCTTTTATTAAACAAACAATTGTAAATGAGGTTAAAGTTGAATGGACAAAACAGTTTAAAACTAAAGGGAAATGGTATCAACAATGCCAAAGTGATTTTTCTATAAACTCTTGGTTTCACAAATTCACATTTGTGGATCGAAGGCACTTGACATCAATTATTAGAATGCGAACGGGCCATTGCCACACACGCAGACCATTTGTTTAATATCAATTGTAGTGATACCTACTCCTATTTATGAATGTGGACAAATATATAGGAAGTAGGTATAACTCATATGCTACTTAAATGCCCAATTAACAAAACAAATCAATTCGGCCTGTATCAGGAACTTGTTAATATAGGAAGTCCAACCCCCATTTCAATACAAAATCTCCTACATAATATTAATGACCAAACCTTAAGAAAGATCAATCAATTTTTAACAATATTTCAAATTAAAATATGAAATAGTTGTTTGAAAATCATATCACAATAAATTTAAAGAAGAAAATATGGAAAAATCCAGACCCCTTGAAAAGAGGATTTCCTTCCAATTACAGTCTAAATACGAGAACTGGCCAAGTATCTAAGAGGTGGAGGCCATGAAACTAAAAGAAGAAGAAGAAGAAGAAAATTAACAACTTCTCTTTTCATTTGTTTGAGACTTTGACTGGTTCTGAGAAGAACCAAGTCAAAGCTCACATTTCTTACATGATATGAACCCTAAAAAGTAAAACACAACTGCTACTTATTTCTAAACTAAAGAAATAAAACGACTTCTTGCTTGTAGAGTGACCCCAGACCACAGAGTCAGGGTAGGGTGGAGGCAGAGCCCCAGGCTGACGGGACGAGCCCGTGCATGCCGGAGGACAACTGCGGCATAACCAGGCATAACTGCGGTGCAGACTGAGTAGCAATGCTGCATTCATGTAGGTATAATTTTGAAAGTTTGTTTGTCCCGTTTGTTATTAATAAATAAATATCAATAAATTAACATATTATAATATAATATCGAATGTAATTTTTATTGTTTATTTCCTAAAATACATTCTTCTTCCCAAAATACATTCATTGAAGTCCATCGAATGTATTTTTTGGACGTCCGATGAACGCGCAATAAATATTATCGTCGCTGGACATCCACCAAACGTCTTCTCAGGACGTCCGTTGGACGTTGGGCAGCGTAACATATATGGACCAAACTAATACATCCGAATAAGGTCGTGTGTTATTAGGGAACAAACAAAAATATTTTTTTTCTTCCACTGGGTATAAGTTTATAACGGTGCGAAGGTAAATGACCACCCCTTAATTTTTTTTTGTGTTAAGACAATAACTATATTACGACCCCGGTATAAGCATTTTGTCTAATAGATTCGTTGAATTCATATTTGATGATAAGAGAATCGTCGGTTCCTCGCAAATTTACCGCTCTGGAATGTGTACGTATGATATTGCGTAATTCTTTTTTACATTGCAATGTATTTTTCGTTTTTCATAATATTGGATTGATCGTCTGATATTGTGTTGTTTATCTCTCTCAGGAATTTGGTGTGGATATCGTAAGTGTCCCAATTTGTTTATCTTCGGCGAGGTATCAAAGAATTTTAATGGTTTTTCCAGACTGAAGTCTGAAGTTTTGTTGATAGATAGTACCCATTAGACTCGGATTACTGCCGTACCGACTTTGAGACTGTGAGAAATATTTATGCTATCTCATAAGTGTTTGGCGATAACAGCTCAGAGGAACACGTGTTGAATTTGTTAATTTGGCTGTTCTGTGGGAAACGCGAAGCTTTGGCTGATGTCGTTTTATAATTTGGATTCGTCAAGAAGAAGATTTGAGTTCAGAGGGTGTGGCTAAAAGTATGTCAAGCAACTTCTTATTGGCAAAGATTAAATTGATTGAGTGTTTTGAATCAGTAATTGGTTATTGAGTTCTGTTAAAGGAGTTCTGTTGTAGAGGTCATCGAGTAGAGTTCAGGAGAGAGCTATCTTGCCGGGCCTTGGGCCGCCAATATACGGTTACCGGCAAAGTTAGTAGTGAAGTTCCAATTAAGTCTTTTTGCAATTGTATTGCAGAAATAATTGTGTTTAGTTAGTGTTTATCCCATCATGGCTTAAACAATCTACAAACCACCGCGTTTTCGCCGTTTTAAGCGAACGCGATATCTTTGTACCACTGTTGGTACCATCGTTCTTTACAAGCAAGTAGAAGTTAAGAAGTTTTCTTTTTGTGTTTTCAACACCCTAGTTTAAGCATGAAGTTTGTTTTAATTTTAGTAATTTTTTTGATTCCGTTTAGTGAACTAGAAAACAAATCACTTTTAATATTTTTGTTCGAGTAGAACTAATTTGTTGTTGAGAATGCAGAATGCATTCAATGCTGAATGGTTTTATCAAGTATGTACCGTTGCTGTATCTATTAATTGTGGAGTGACTTTTGTGCAGTGAAATCGCGTCTTGGACTTAACAACCACCAAGAAAAAACCAGGACAATGATTATAAGGTATTTTTTTATGTAGAACTTTTCTTTCATTTATTTATTTGGTAATCTCGATCTCAATTTGTAACACCGTGAGATCACAGATTCGAAAATTTATTTTTTGTCTTAATAAATAATGTTTTATTTGCTAATTACCATCTTATTATTTCTCTTTTCCTTCTCTCTTGTATCGTAAGAACAGTAAAGAATTTGCTTAGTATAGTATAGAGTAAACAAGGTAAGTCATGCCATATTTGCAGTAAATTTAAAGTATTTTATATATTTTTTATTTGACTATGTTTTTTTGTTTTATTTTGATTTAATACTATCTTTCTTTTAATATTTATATTTTGTATAATTTTTGGTTCCCATAAGGTAACCAGTGGCGCCCAATATTTAATTTTTTTATTTTTTGACATCCCTATTTCGATTTTTCTTTTATTTTGTTTTCTAAGCTAATAAGAGTATACTATGTACAACATCCCTTAAGAATCCACATCCCTTAGATCTCTGAGACTTGAGTGACCGTGGCCATGTTCTTCATTGTGTAACATCCCCTTATATGACATATCAACATCTTGTCAAAGTTCTATTCCCTTCCGTGGGACTGTTAAGGCCGCGTCTCACCACCAAATAATTTGATCAAACAGTTTGAGCAAACTCCGGAAGTACGTCAAAGTGACGTCACAATTGCAGTTTTTTTGAAATTCTAAAAATCTGTGCTCTCACTATCAGTCTAGTTTGATCAAATTTTTTGTATTGAGTTGTCCAACTTGTTTGTACTTTATTTAAAATTAAAATTTTTCATTATTATCCACAATGAACACTCAGGATGTGACGTCACTAACTGTCACTTTCAGTTTGCTCAAACCAGTTTGATCAAATTATTTGATGGTGGGACGCGGTCTTTACAAGTTCAAAAAAGAAATTTGAGTAAACCTTTGTCCAACTGTGTAAATATTAAAGGAAAATCTAAAATAATAAAAAAAATTAGCGGCATGTGTTAATCTGTTCACGAAAAGATCAACTATGAAAATGACCATATTTTTTAGGTGATACATAACATATATGAAACTATATGTGTATTTTTAAATAAATATAGATTGGTGCAGCCGATATGTGAAACAATTGTGCATTTAATGATATAAGTATATAATTTGGACCACATATACTACACATACAAAGGTTCAAATTTAGATTCAAAATGGCGACTATACATATGTGACTAATAGCACGATACCTTTTGAACGAGACCTCAGATTTCAACCAAATTTGGTATATATAGGTTCCTTTTTTGATGTATAAGATCGATGTCATGAACGGGAAGAATGGGTTTGCCAAATGTTGTGTTTTTCCTGGTTTTTATGTAAAAATATGTTGTTATTTTTTTCAATTCTTTCACCCTTGTATTAATTTTTCAAAAAGTTAATACCGCTATTGAAAAGTGCGTAAAAATATTTTTTAGGAAATATTTTGTACTTTTTAGTTATGTTAATTACCATTTGGACCACATATAATTTGGACATAAGCATATAATTTGGACCACATATACAGGGTGTAACAAAAATACAGGTCATAAATTTAATCACATATTCTGGAACCAAAAATAGTTCGATTGAACCTAACTTACCTTAGTACAAATGTGCACATAAAAAAAGTTACAGCCCTTTGAAGTTACAAAATGAAAATCGATTTTTTCCAATATATCGAAAACTATTAGAGATCTTTTATTGAAAATAGATATGTGGCATTCTTATGGTAGTAGTATCTTAAGAAAAAATTATAGTGAAATTTGGACACCCCATAAATATTTTATGGGGGTTTTGTTCCTTTAAACCCCCCCAAACTTTTGTGTACGTTCCAATTTAATTATTATTGTAGTACCATTAGTTAAACACAATATTTTAAAAACTTTTTTGCCTCTAAGTACTTTTTCGAAAAGTCAGTTTTTATCGAGATATTTTGAATATTTGTCAAATCCACCACATATTTGTATATGGCTAAGTACGATTATGGAGACTTGGTAATAATATGAAAATTTATTTATAATTTACATTTTTAGGTATATTTTGAACCATATTAAAAAAGAAGTAATATCTCGATAAAAAGTGCCTTCTCGAAAAAATACAAAGAGGCAAAAAACTTTTAAAAACACTGTGTTTAACTAATGGTACCGCAGTAAAAGTTTAATTGGAACATACACAAACATTTGGGGGTTTAAAGGAAGAAAACCCCCATAAAATTTTTATGTAAACATATTAAAAAAGAAGCCGCAACTCGATAAAAACTGCCTTATCGAAAAAATACTAAGAGGCAAAAAAGTTCTAGAAATATTGAATTTAACTAATGGTACCACAATAATAATTTAATTGGAACGTACACAAAAGTTTGGGGGGGTTTAAGGGAACAAAACCCCCATAACATTTTTATGGGGTGCACAAATTTCACTATAATTCTTTTTTAAGATGCTCCTGCCATAAGAATGCCACATGTCCATTTTCAATAAAAAATCTCTAATAGTTTTCGATATATTCGAAAAAATCGATTTTAATTTTGTAACTTCAAAGGGCTGTAACTTTTTTTATGTGCATATTTGTATTAAGGTAAATTAGGTCCAATCGAACTATTTTTGGTCTCCGAATATGCGATTTAATTTATGACCTGTATTTTCGTTACACCCTGTATATTACACCTATAAAGGTTCAAATTTAGATATGAGGCCATCTCAGTTTTTGTTCCTGTTCCTTTTACAAAAATGGCGGGCATTGAAAATGGTGACTATATTATATGACTAATAGCACGTTAACTTTTGAACGAGACGTCAGATTTCAACCAAATTTGGTATATAGGTTCTTTTTTTGATGAATAAGATCGAGGTCTTGAACCGGAAGAATCGGTTTACCAAGTTGTATTTTTACTGTTTTTTATGTAAAAATATGTTGTTTCTTTTTCAATTCTTTCACCATGTACATATAAATTTTTAAAAAAGGTAATACCGCCATTGAAATGCGTGTAAAAATGTTTTTTAAAAAATATTTTGAACTTTTTAGTTATGTTAATTACCATTTAATAAATGCATAACGTATGGTCACATGTACTTATGGGCGGCAGATTAATTTTGAATGCACGCCATTTTTTGCAAAAGACAAAATCTGAGATGGGTCATACCCATACCTAAATTTGAATCTTTGTATGTGTAGTATGTGTGGTCCAAATTATATGCTTCTACCATTAAATGCACAATGATACTATGCCTACAGGTGAAGATATGTTATGCATTTATTAAATGGTAATTAATATAACTGAAGAGTTCAAAATATTTCCTAAAAATATTTTTAAGCTCTATTCAACGCCGGTATTATCTTTCTGAAAAATTAATATATACAGGGTGAACGAATTGAAAAAATAAACAACATATTTTTACAAAAAAAAAATAAGGAAAAATACAACTTCTGGTAAACCGATTCTTTCGGTTCAAGAGCTCGATCTTACACATCAAAAGAAAAACATATAATCAAATTTGGTTGAAATCGGACTTTTCGTTCAAAAGTTATCGTGCTATTAGTCACATATGTATAGTCGCCATTTTGAATGGCCGCCTTTTTGTAAAAGGCAAAATCTGAGATGGCCTCATATCTAAATTTGAACCTTTGTATGTGTAGTATATGTGATCCAAATTATATCTACCATTAAATGCACAATAATTCTTATAATATTTGCACGAATCTGCCGCATATAGGTACATGTGAAGATAAGTTATGCATTTATTACATGGTAATTAACATAACCAAAAAAGTTCAAAATATTTCCGAAAAAATATTTTTACGCTCTTTTCAATGCCGGTATCACCTTTTTAAAAAATTAATATATACAGGGTGAAAGCATTGAAAAAAAAAACAACATATTTTACATAAAAAATAGGAAAAACACAACTTCTGGTAAACCGATTCTTCCGGTTTAAGAGCTTAATCTTATACATTAAAAAAAGAACCCATATACCAAATTTGGTTGAAGTCGAACTTTCCGTTTAAAAGTTATCGTGCTATTAGTCATATATGTATAGTCACCATTTTGATTGCCCGCCATTTTTGTAAAAAGTAAAATCTGAGATGGCCTCGAATCTAGTTTTTAACCTTTATATGTGTAGTATACAGTACGTAAATCGTTCAGCTGGTCATAGGGACCATATATTGTACAGATTTAGATACATAAATACATACATTGTATTATATTGAGATACTTGTGGCAACTGAGCTCTCTCGATGACAATATGGTTGTTAGCATTGGGACATTAATCTCAAAATTGACAACTCATTTCGACTGACACAAATTATTAAACGTCAAGATTTGACAATGTAGTAGCTAAATATTTTTGCCCTAAGGGAGTTTGAAAACTATTTAGTATTGAAATTAGTTTTTAAATAAAAAATATTTTAAAAATTAAAGTAAAATTATAAATGGAAGTAACTCATTAATCATGAACATTGTTTTTGATTTATTTATGGACAGCCTTGCTTCAAAACTCACTCATTCTATTCGTTCTAACATCTCTATTGCACCAAAACTCATACTCGAACAGAAGCTTCAACTAACACCCATATAGCACACAACGTCCGATGTACGTCCATATAACGTACATTTAAAGTCCAAACGTCCATGGACCAAAACTGGACGTACTATGTACGTACATTACGGGACGTCCATTGGACGTTGGATTTCAACGTACATTGGACATCCATTTGTGGTCCATGGATATTTTACACAAAACGCGACTATTATATTAAGTCCCAATACAAACTAAATGAGAATCTTCTTGACAACGTTGTCGCTCTTCGCGCTATCGGTCGTGAAAGTTAGTATTAGGCAGGTACTTTTAGGGGATTATCGCTGTTAATTGCTTAGAATATAAAAAAATATTCTAAGGTTAATTGTTGTGGAATACTGAAGGATGGTTTATTTATGATAATTCACAGAATGGCAAACGCGCTTGTAATATACAACAACGGTACTGACTCTAAAAATAGTTTGGAACAGAAACAGAACAGAGATTAAACCGCTTTTAATGTGCATGCTTCCTAGCATTATCTGAATCTCGTTTTTATGAAAATACATCCTGTGATATATTTGTGTTTTCTGTTTATCGTGCAAGTGCAGTCGTGCATTAATGAAGTTCCTAGTTCCTATAATAAAGTATATATTATAATGAAGTTATAGTAAAGAGAAATAAAAAGGTCTTTTGTGTAATATTTTTAAGTATAAGTTTAGTATTATAAGGAACTATTTCCTATAAAGGCTTTTTGCTATGTATTCACAAAATTATAGATACTAGATTTCTTTCTGAAAAGTGCCCTACAAATGTCCATAAGACGTACATTGAATGTACATAAGGTGTACACTGAAAGCTTCAATACAACGTACAATGTTACGTTTGTAGCGGACGTTCTATGGACGTCCAATTTTGTGAACTCTGGACATTCGTTGGACGTCCATCGGATGTCCATTGTACCTTAGCGGGACGTCCATTGGACGTTCCAATGTACACAGATGTACGTCCATTGGATGTCCATAAAACGTACTTGTGCTATCTGGGCACAGGTTAGCTCACTTGCCACATTTATCTCAATGTATATTCCCCATGTCCAGCTGAACGATTTACGTACTGTATTTGGTCAAAATTATATGCTTCTATCATTAAATGCACAATTCTTAAATTTGCACGAATCTGCCGCACTAGATAGGCATGCCTTTATGTATTATAAAATAATGTTTAATCATTAAAAAGCACAGTTCTTCCAATTAATCTTTGCACATACGTAATTCATTGATTTGCAAACAAGCTAAATGAAAACATTAGTGAAACGTACGTCGGCATTTTACCTCGTTTTTAAAATATGAGGAGTACATAATTCAAACTTACCGCGCCGTAATGCTTGTTTGTAATTGGTCCAACCGTGTGCAAGTTTAGACCACGGTTCTTAGACACATGATACTTACATTTTAAATAATGCTTAGACATACTACGGTTGCCCAGATCGACGGTGGTGGGATGACTTCAATTTTTGACTTTACGTCACAAGAATGCAGAATCATATATACTCCATCTAATTTACTTACTGTTGCACGTCATCCGAGTCATAGCCCGCGACGTCACATGATACCAACACGAAATATTTAGGCGGTAGGTGCGTTCTATTTTTGAATCATTTTGCCGAACACTGGAATTACAACCACTAGACATATTTTATTATATACGCGTAGAAATACTATTTGAAGATTTCTATTACTGTTAACTTAACAAAATGCACAATAATAAGTTTCATTTAATTTGTATAAATGGATTATAAAGCGTTTTTATGAAGCACATTTTGTTCGGAACACTACACTGTAACTGTAATCGAACGAATTACATTCGTACATTTTGGCATAAATTGGTAACATTTATTTGACAGTTGCGATATTGACATTTCAGATTTGTTTTTATTCTTTACTATAAGTATTTGTTTTATTATATTTATTGTTTTTATTATTTAGTTTAACGTAAGATTAACTTAATTCTTGTTTTCTATTTCTAATATTTTTATTTATTTACATTGAATATTAATTTGTTTTGTTGTATAATCCACATCGCAATAATTATGTGATCTATTTGATTTAAAATGGATTCAGGATTTTTTTGTACTTTGGCAACTATGTCAACTTAGATCTCCGACGTAGATAATGACGTACAACGGTAAGTAAATTAGACGGACTGTATTTTTAAATGATTTTCGATCATTGAATGCGTGTTATTGTGTATATATATATATGTAGTATTTGTGTTATTATTAAATAATAAGACAAATAATACACATTTTATTTTATACCGGGTGGTGAATCGTAAAACGGGCCATAGGAATAAACTCAATGTAAAATTCTAAACTGTTGAATTTCTGCTTCCCTAATTATTTTACATCAAAAGTCATGAGAGAATATTTGTAGAGAATTGAAATCTGTATTAAAATCAAAAGTTAAAATTGTTCTACGATTTAAACGCATTCCAAAATTTTGAAAAATATAATACATTTGCCACAGTAGGTATGTGTGTAAAAGTTAGACCACACGTTACTATTTAACTTACAGTGCTCACACCATTGACTGAATAAAAAACCTTTATTATTAATACTTTCTCCGCAGCTGAGGGTATCTTATCAACTGTATTGCTTTTAATGATAAAATAAAAATATTGACAATTTAAAAATGTGAAAATAATAACTTCATTGTGACACATTATTTCACTGTGTGTGGCCTAATTTTGGACTGAAAAACGTATTTTTACTCATTTTTACAAAATTTTGGAATATGTTTAATTCGTAGCACAATTTTAACAGTGGTTTTCAATACAGATTTCAATCCTCTAAAAATTAGGGAAGCAGGAATTCAACAGTTTAGAATTTTACATTGAGTTTCCTATGGCCCGTTTTCCAATTCACCATCCGGTATATACACAATAACACGCATTCAATGATCGAAAATCATTTAAAAATATGGGATTCTGTATTCTTGTGACATAAAGTCAAAAATTTAAGTCTCCTCACCACCGTCGATCTAGGCAACTGGGCAACCGTAGTATGTCTAAGAACCGTGAGTTTAGTCCAACATTATGAAATTTTGACACTATTGACATTTATGAAATTTTGACACTATTGGTATTTAAAATTCATAAGTTAATTAAGTTATATTTGCGATTAGCGATAAACAAAGCTTAGTTTCTGTGAGTACCTACCTAAAGTATAAATTCGTGAATAATTTCATGCATGTAAAAAAAAGTAATTCATACATAATGTATAATAATAGGACTTTTCATCGATTGTCATTTGTTTCGAGCTTCTGTCATGTGTCACATAATATTAATATATCTACGTCATACGTCTTTGGTTTGTATCATTGGTATATTCCAATAACGTACGACGTAGATATATTAATATTATGTGACACATGACAGAAGCTCGAAATAAATGACTGTGAATGAAAAGCCCTATTATAACACCCATGGGACTGTGCAAAGTCAACATATCTGAATAAAATCCAAAGATTTCAGTCTAAAGTTCTAAGATCAATAGTGGATGCACCATGGTACGTAAGTAATCAAACACTTATTCATGAAGACTTAAATATACCCCTCTGTTCTAAGTGAAAAATAAGACAGTTTTGCCTTCGCATTGCAACTGAATAAAAATGGTATACATTTTTATTTTATTTTATATTAGTTTTACTCCTTTGAGCAACTAGGTCCATTTTCCGTCGGAATTTATCAGCTTAACAGGCGGGGTCGTGAATTGTAAGTTTTTGGATTCCCTCTTGTCTTCTTCGCTTCAGCATCTATCTGGCTTGCCATTTTTAGAAGCCATGAAGGTGTTACCAGGAAAATGGTCCAATAAGTTTTCAATTAAATATCTTTTAGGAATATTTTTAATATTTTTCAATATTTTTAATATTTCTATTGGGTTAAAAACTTTGACAAATATACCTTTCATCAGAGAAGAAATCGATCTAGCCACGGAGTCACAAAATGAGCGTACCACTCACCATGAAAATCAGTTAGTAAGTGAATTATTCCACAATGGCCCTGCCACAAGGAGACTAGATAGAATCTGGCCTTAAAACCTATTTTAAAACTTAAACATAATAGTCCAGAGTCGAAAAATAAAAACGGGAAAAAAATCAATACAGGTATTTGAAGGTAGTATATAGTAGGGGGATATAGTTAATTAAAAATACATACAGAGGTACTCGTAAATCGACCTCATTTTTTTATAAACAAAGGCCAAACTCAGAAAATATTATTTTTTGCCTATAGCATTTTTAGTATGTATCACATTTACAGCAAAAGTTGTATTACGAAAGTTGTGTATCATGAAAAACGATTAATTTGAATTTTTATAAGTTAGAATCGATAAAGAATTAACCGAGATAATTGCAAAAAACAACGTTTTTTGCACTATTTTGTAAATGTTAATAACTTTTAACAAATAGGCCGTAAGGCACTTATTATACCTTGATCATGAGGTAATTAGGCGGTTTTATTAGTGTACAAAATTTCAAGCAGATCTGCTTGTTAGTTTACGAGTTATGTTAAATGTTTATCCCAGACATTAAATGTTTAAACAATAATTCTTGCCCAAGGAGTATTTTCAGAGCTTTTTGACAAAGTGCAATGAGTTCTTAAAGAGTCAAAGTACTAAGAACGTTAAAAAAATATATTTGTCTTTTAAATGTTGTTAAACAAGTCGATAAAAAAATGGTGAGTTTTTTCCTTATAAACAATTATAATATCATTGTCATTTTTTCTGATAAATAATTATAATTAGTTGTACCAAAAAAACTCGTAAAAAAACACATATTAAAAAGAAAAATAAAACTTTTTAGGACCAATAATAGCCAAGTTATACTTTTTTTTTGAAAAATCGCATCTCTAGTGTTTATAAATATTAAGAGTTGAAATTTTTAAAGAATGATGATAAATATCTATATTTTATATTGCAATTAATAAGTACGGAATATATTCTATTTAAAACGAGTAATAACCCTTTAAAGTGAAGTTACTCACGCTCACTGAGCTGGGACCGTGAGATGGGCAGTGACGGTTTAAGGCATCATGGGGCCCTAGGCGGCCATAAGAAGTAGGCCCCTTTATATCGACCATTTACTTAAAACAAATTTACAGATATTTATGTTATTTTGGGAAGTAGTTACTCCAAAAATAAATTACGACAATGTAAAAAAGATCATTTTTCTTTTTTTACATTTCGCAACAACTACTCATTCATATTGCATAGCTAATATGCCAAAGAAAAAAAGGGATATTGTGTCGATATATGATTTTGCCCTGGGTATGAGTGCCACCCCTTCGGAGGTGAAAAAACATACATTCAAAATAATAATGGATAACTGATTAATTCCAAGTAACTTTTGTTCTATCGAGTTTTTTCACTAAGTCAATACTTTTTGAGTTATTTGCGAGTAAATATGTTCATTTTTGTCAAAAAAAAAAACACCTTATTAGACGGTTTTTCGCAAATAACTCCAAAAGTAAGTATTTTATCGAAAAAATATAGCGTATACAACATTTTAAAAAATGGTGTAAGTATGAAGAATGCAGACCCAGTATTAGCAGAACTGGAGCTAATGAAAAGTAGATTCTTATTCGACAAATTCCAAATCAAATATTTTAACGTAAATTAAGTACCAAAAAATTAAGCACTTTTCGATGAAAAATTGTCACAACTTTTTTTAAGTGTTAAAAAAGTTTTATATTTGTTTTTTTTTTAAACAAATTTCAAGTATCAAAATTAAGCAAGTAATGCTTAAAATAATGTTGATTCCTTTTTTTTTGGCACAAAAATCTTGAAAATGTATGAAAATCTTGAAAAAACTTATAAGTATATTATTTATATGATCTGTAAGTTTCACCGGTTCACAGTGCTTATATTTCAAAACATTGTGATTTAAAGTAAAACAAATTTTTTAAACTTTGAAAAAAAAATTTTTTTTTTCAAAATAACTTAAAAATTATTATTAGTGGTACCAAAAATCTTAAAGAATAAAAAATATAGGTTTTGATTTTCTGAATATTTCAGATTTTTGCTTTTTTGGAAGATAAAAATTGGTTAAGATATGACTTCAAAATTTGCATACCCTGGGTAGAGAATTTTTCATTTATTAAAAATTAATAAATGAAAATAGTTTCTATCCTTGTGGGATCGGTACTCACCGGAGGGACCACAGACGTTCGGATACAATTAGCGTCCCTTTGCAAAACAATGACGACTTTGCTAAGTAACTAGACATTTACTCAACACACACACTACCCACTACACTAGGTACCTGATTAGAAAAATCCACTGTACCATGCCAATGGCCATTAGTTGTTGAGGCATTATAAACCAAATAAAAAAAATTACATACACTCGTGATTAGTGACTTGTTCAAGCCCTTTCTACTACAGCCCTTTTATAAATAAGCACTTTATACCGATAAAACTTACAGAGCATATAAACAATACATAAGTAAAATAGCTTGTGAAGCGGTAAGGATTAATTTCATTTGGGATTAGGGGGTTATTTTCACCAGTTTTTTTACCCAAAAAATGGGATCAACTTTATTCTGACGTATCTTGCTTACTTTTTATGATAGATTTTTTTTAAAAAAACAAGAATAATTCTTTTTTAAAACATTTAAACAAGTTATGATGAGGTTTCCATGAAAAGTGCATTTTTTGATTATTTCACGTTGAAATATTAGATTTGGAATTTGACGAATAAGAACCTACTTTTCATTAGCTACAACTCTGCTTCTACTGGGTCTACAGACTGCACACATACACCATTTTTTCAATTATTTAAAAGCTATATTTTTGCTAAGAATATTTTTTCGATAAAATACTTACTTTTTGAGTTATTTGCGAAAAACCGTTTAAAAACGTGTTATCTTTTGTTGAAAAATGAAGATATTCACTTGCAAATAACTCTAAATGTATTGACTTGATGAAAAAACTCTATTCAACAAAAGTTGCTTAGAATTAGTCAGTTTATCCACTTCCGGACGTATTTTGACGGTATATTTTTTCACACCCGAGAAGGGGTGGACTCAACCGTAGAGCAAAAACACACATTGGCACAATATCACTTTTTTATTTGACATGTTAGCCATGCTTATACCAAATTTCATGTCAATCCAAGCTCTTGTTTCAAATCCAAAGGTTCTTTAAAATCCGGAGGTTTTGCAATATTTTACCGTGAGTGAATGGACTGTAAGGCCCATCGGTGGGTAGAAATTGAAAAAAAAAACGTACCATACCAAAATAATTACCAGCTTTTATCAAAATTTGCTTGCAAAATTGATTACCAAATTGAGGTAATGATTAGAACATGGAATATAAAAATGCCTTTGAAGATAACTGCTTAATTTGTCTTGAAGTCGGTTGTATTTTTCTGATATTTGACAAAAAACAAAGCAAAAACTGAGTTTGATTGGAAATCATAAATTAACCATTTTCTTGTTTTTTTTGTCTCAGTTAGCCCTATTTGATTTTTTAACATTTTAATTTTTTTTTAAATAACTGCTTAAATAATTTAATATTAATGAATGCATTTGTGTGGGATGCGGGCCCCATCGAGTGCCCGGGCCCTAGGCGGCCCCCTAGTCCGCCTAATGGTTAATCCGGCACTGGAGATGGGGTAGAATGTCGGAGTCCAGTTTCGCGCGTCGAGATTTTGCTAAATAAAGTTCAATTTGGAGCGCTTGAAAAATTTTACAATATCTCAGCTTCCAGAGAACGTAGAGCCTTCATTTTTTTAAATTGGGGTAACTCGACGAAAGAATAACAACTAGCTAATTTTCATTTACCGGAAAAATCGGAAAATTCTGGAAAATGGACTTTTTTATTCAACATTCATTTACAACGGTAACACTAATATATTTTGATAAATATTTTCATAAAATATTATAAATTTGTGAATAAATAATAAAAAATAATAATTATAGTATACAGGGTGTTTCATTAATAATTGTCCATATAATAACTGGAGAAACCTTAGCACAAAATACGAAGATTTAACCTAAAACACTTAAATAAAATGTGGTTGCTTACTGAGTTACAGGGTGTTTTATCTAGAAATTTAAAAACTATTTTTGTTCAGCACTTTAAAACTACTTGACGTATCCTTTTCATACTTGGCAGGTAGTATAGATACTGTACAAACTACTAAATTATGTTAAACAAACGTTTCTGGCTATTACCAGAGGCGTACGACGGGGGAGAGTGAATGGTTGACCCTTTCCAAATTCTACGCCACTGGCAAAATTGCTATTTTAGTTCAATTTTTGTATTCTCCAATACTTTCTATGCAAATAATATACTCTTCATTCATAACGATTAAGTCATTAGTTTTCGAGATTTTTGAAGTTAAAAATGAAAAGACACGGTTATTTTGATTAATGCATTGTGTCGCTTCATTTTTAATTTCAAATATCTCGAAAACTAATCATTTTATCGTTACGAATGAAGAGTACATTATTTACATAAAAAGTATTGTAAAATCAAAAAATTACACTAAAATAGCAATTTCGTCAGCGGCGTAGAATTTGGGAAGGGTCAACCAGCCACTATCCCTTGTCGTACGCCTCTGGTAGTAGCTAGAAACGTTAATTTATCTTAATTTAGTACGATTCACAGTACCTGTACTTTTTGCCAAGTATGATAAGGATACGCCAAATAGTTTTAAAGTACTGGGTACAAATAATTTTTAAATTTTTATCATATGAATTATATCATAAAATAATCAAAATAACTGTGCCGATTAATATTTAACTTCAAATATCTCGAAAACTAATGACTTAATCGTTACCACTGAAGAGTATATTATTTACGTAGAAAGTATTGGAGAATCTAAAAATGGCACTAAAGTAGTAATTCCTCCAGTGGTGTACAATTTGAGAAGGGTCAACCATTCACCATCCCCTGTCGTACGCCTCTGGTAGTAACTAGAAAAGTTTGTTTATCATAAATTAGTAGGGTGTCTAGTAGTCGCACTTTCTGCCAAGTATGGTAGTGATACGACGAATACTTTCAAAATGCTGAGCAAAAATAGTTTTTAAATTTTTAGATAAAACACCCTGTAACTCGGTAAGGAACCACATTTTATTTAAGTGATTTAGGTTAAATCTTCGTATTTTGTGCTAAGGTTTCTCTAGTTACTATATGGACAATTATTAATGAAACACCCTGTATATCTATTTATATACAAGGTGGTTCATTTTATTCTCCTTGGTGTCTGTACGGAAAACGACTTGATTAAAAAAAAATGTCTTCATGGAAATATACAGGGCCATTAACACTACAATCTAAAAATAATGTGAAATATACAGGGTGCTTAAAAAAAGAGTGGTATATTAAAGATATATTTTTTTATGGAACCTGATGAAATTTTTAAATTGCCATTAAAGACTAAGGTAGACTATACCTAAGTACAGGGTGTTTTGATTTATTTAAATTTTTAGAAAAATTTAGAGTTTTAGAAAAAAATAAATATTTACGAATTTAAGAATCGGTGACAAATTTTTTCTTGGATCTTCATAATAGACTATTCAGCATATTATTTAAACAGATGTTTATTGTAACAAAATTTATAATTACTTAATCGTACATTTTTAGATTTAAAAACTAATTGAAAACAAAAAGATTATATATATATATATATATATATATATATATAGAAAACTTGGTTTAATAATAGCTGACTCAATTTAAATTGTTTAAGGAGGAGAAAATAATTGGGTAACCAGCTGAATATGGACAAAGTGTACTCTTTTTACTTATTCCAATATATTTCGCCCATTTTCATGGGCATCATCAGGGAAAGCTACAATGTTGGTTATTAGGTAGGTACATAAGATGAATTAGCAGTATACTTACTAAGTGAGAATTGTTGTCACGATGTGGGCGAAATATATTGGAATAAGTAAAAAGAGTACACTTTGTCCATATTCAGCTGGTTACCCAATTATTTTCTCCTCCTTAAACAATATATATATATATATATATATATATATATATATATATATATATATATATATATATATATATATATATATATTATATATATATATATATATATTGTTATATTTCTATTTGATATGAAAATTAAATTTTAATAATTATAAACAAAATTCAATTTAATATAAAATATTTTCAATTTTCTCAACCACGGGCATATAAATTTAGAACAACCTGTATACAACAAATTGTTATATTTAATTTTAAGAAGTGATTAAACGAAACTCGGGAAAATGCGCTTAGAATAAACAAAGTGAATGGCGTACCATTATCGTTGTTCGCGGAAGGTTCGATCATTAGCCTATGCTAAATAAAACTCAAGTGAAATCGATAATAGGTCATTATCGTAGTTCGCGGAAGGTTCGATCATTAGCTTATGCTAAATAAGACTCAGTTGAAGTAGATAATAGATCATTAAATTTTGTAATTAGTAGAAAGTAATTTTAGAATGGGAATTAACTATTTTTCTTTTGAAATCCATTAAGCATATTTAGAAAGATTAAAAATTGGTTTTGAGGAATACTGCGAATGAGAGTTGGTGGTGGAAGTTTGATTTGTGAATCTGGAAGGGATATTTAGAACGTAGGGGAATGAATGACAAATAGAGATCAGAATGTTTTGAGCTGTCGAGAAGTGAAGTCGAGTAGTAGACGGTAGTGTACGGAGAGTGAGAAAGCCGGTGTAGTTCCGTGAGTGTGGAGTATCTATCGTGGAACGAGAGGTAGGCCAGGTTGAGAGTAAAAGAACCTCCTTGAGCCAAGAGTTCCCGGTAGCTGATTGCAGTTTCGAAAAAGGTAGAACACAGCATCACGACAGAAGCAGGAAACGAGAGCTATACGAGCTAGTTTCAGAGGAGAACATTACTGGAAGCCAGGACGAGGTTTTGATTGCAGCCAAGGATAGCAGGAAACGGGTCTTGTGTGAAGACATTCTCAGTTCACCAGAAAAAGGTCAGTCTCATTTGTTTGGACATGAATGTATGGGTTTTTCGTATTAAATACCACATTTAAAATTGAAGAAACATAATCAATAATATCAGAAAAGCTTCATCAAACTTAAATAGAATTGTTGCTAATAAATCATAATAGTTAAATGTTAATAAAAACTTTCAATTGGAAACCAAAAGGAAATAAGATTCCCATGTGTAAATGTTATGTTTAAGAATAATAAGATATAGCAAATATTAAGCAGTGATTGCCATTTAAATAAAATAAACAATATTTTGATTACAATTGTAACCCATATGTGTTATTATTTTACTCTTTTCTTTCCTATCCCGATTAGGAACCATTGAGAAATACTTAGAAGCCACGTATGTAAGTAATTAATTTTATAAAAAGCCCTGAGATTGAAAACATATTGATATGTGATCTGGTAAATTAATTAGATTATTATTAATGCATTGATTAAATTAAATGACATATAAAAATATTATCTCATATCAATAACCAAGATCACATCAACTGTCGTCCAACGTGGAAAGCATTGTAAAGTATTTCTAGTGGCAAATTTGAAGGATAGAAAGAGTAAAGCCGGTATTTGAAAATTTATATGCCTGTGGTAAAAAGTGAGATACTTACATTTGATAACATAAAATTTTAGATCTCTTTAGGTACAAATTTTACATAACTGATTTAATATTTTATTTTTACGATATTTACATTTGATATATTTATTGACAATTTATAATATTTGGGTGAGAAAAAGTCGTCTTGGTAACATACTAGTAAAATTTCATATTTGGCGGGGACAGTACTTCTTGAAAACAAATGTCTGTGACAAGAAGCCAAAGCAAAAACAACAAAAAACAAAAAGAACATTCAGACCAAGAAGATATTTTAGACACGACAATCATGGCATCAGAACAGCAAGACTTATCAGGAATAGATAAACTATTACAACTGATGCAACTCCAGTCACAAAAACTGGATGACAATCAAAGAGAAACAAAACAAGCAATGGATGAAGCAAAAAGGACAATGGATAAAAATCAGGAGGAAACAAAACAAGCAATGGATAAAAATCAGGAAGAAACATCAAAGAAAATGGATGAATCACAACAAAAAATGGATCAAAAAATGGAGGAAACACAACGAAAAATGGAGGAAACACAACAAAAATTGGATCAAAAAATGGATGAAACACAACAGAAAATGGATGAAACACAACAAAAAATGGATGAAACACAACAAAAATTGGATAAAAAAATGGATGAAACACAACAAAAAATGAAACAAGCAATAGAAGAGAACAACAAGAAAATGGAGGAACGCATAGAAAAGGAAGTAAAAGGATGTTTAACAACAATGAAAAACGAGATGAAAGAACAAGAAATGAAAATTCAAAATAAAATAAAGGAGATAACGAATTGCCAGAAAAAAGAAATGGAAAGTTTGGAAAACAAGTTGCAAAACGCTATTCAAGCAGACATAGAAGAAGTGGAAAGAAAGATTGCGGAAATCAATACGCAACAGAATGTCGGAAAAAGAAGAGAAATGGTTATACATAGCACAGATGACGTGAGGATAAGGTTTGGCGGGGATGTAAGATGATTACACCCAGTGCCGTTCATAAATAGCCTGAAAAAGAAAATACAGCACATCGGAAATTTCGAAACAGCAAAAGAAACTATCAGAAACCATCTCAAATATGAAGCAAGCCTATGGTTCGATAGCAAAGAAGAAGAATTCGGCAATTGGCAACAATTTGAACAAAAATTTTTGAATTATTTCTGGGGAAAGGTCCAACAATTGGAAATTAACAAGGAATTGCAAAATGGGAAATACAATGATAGGATGGGTGTATCAGAAAGGACATATGCTTTGCAAATTTACAATAATGCAAAACATTTACAATATAATTACTCATCGGAACAATTAGTCGAACTGATTGCAAGACATTTCGAGGAAACGCTGGAAGACCATATCACATTGCAAAATTACAAAGACATAGATAGTTTATGCCAATTCCTACAAATAAGAGAATCACGTCTAAGAGAAAGAAAATCAAGAAGGTCGCGAGAAGATTACAGGCCCCGAGACACACAAGATTACAGAGATAGAAATCAAAATAGGAGGGACTATACAAGACGAGATTTTAATCCCAGAAGGGAAAACGAAAATAGAGACAACGGAAGAGGAAATTATGAACAAAGAAATATGCAATGGAATGAGGACAGAAATCGAGAATACCAGAATAGAAACACCACACGCTCAAATCAAGAAAACAGAAATAATGGTAGACAAAATGAACAGGGATATCGAGAAAACCGAAACAGATCCGACAGACCAAGAGAAAATAGAAGAGAGGTAAATAATACCCAGACAGAAGAATATGACGGAGAGAGAAATTATGACGAAAATATAAACAACAATGAGCAACCGGCGTCTTTTCACGACGGCGCTCACTAAAAACAAAAAAACAAACAGGAATCTTTTGTCACCCCAAGGAGTTTATTAAATTGGCAGGAAACAACGAAAAGAAAAATGGAATTAATTTAAAATTTGTGGATGGATTTATCAACGAGACACCAATTAAAATTATGATAGATACTGGATCGGAAATAACATTGGTCAACAGAAAACTAATAGAAGAAGTTAACTTAACAAATTTAATTTACAAAATACCTAGGGTAAATTTAGTGGGCGCAAACAAACGGACATTGGCAACTATAAATGAAGGCGTACGAGTAATGGTACGACTGGGTAAGAATATGTATGCACTACAATGTGTAATAATGCCAAATATGTCACATGACATGATAGTAGGAGTTGACGAATTGGCAGAAAAACATTTAGTGATAGATTTTAAAAATAATACGATGAAACTAACAGAAGAAAAAGAAAAGGAACAGGACAAGGAACAGGAGAAACAAAATACGGACGAATCAGGTAAAGAACAAACAGTGGAAATGAATTTGGCAACGAAGCAAGGACAAAGAAGAAAAGGGAGAAAAAGTCAGAAAAGGATAAAAGAAAATGAAACCTGTGGCTCCTCAAAAGAAGAGTTGAGCCCAGAAGAAGAAAATTTGAGAGTATCAGAAACAAAGGAAACCTGGGATTCCTCAAAAGAAGAGACGAGCTCAGGAGAAGAAGAAATAAAGCTAAAAAATGAAAGTGAAAAGAATATGATTGAAACAGTGGTATTTGAAGAGGAGGTATATGCAAACGAGGATGCAGAATGCATGGTAAACATGTGTGAAGAATCTGAAAAAAAAGACAGAAAATTGATATGTGGAGAAGGGAAAGAAAAAGAATTGCGGTTGATGTTAAGAAACTACGAAAATTTGATCAATGAGGAAAACAGAGTGGCTAAAAAGTACGAACATTCATTTGAGGTGAAAAACTTGGGAAATTTTCGATCAAAGACTTACCCGATTCCATACAAGTATCGACAAGAGGTGAAAGAAGAAATAAATAAAATGTTGGAAGATCAAATCATCGAAAGATGTGATTCACCGTATGTTAACCCGATTGTGATAGTAAAGAAAAGCAATGGAGAATTGAGATTATGTTTAGATGCCAGGAATATCAACCAGCACACTGTATCACAATATGAATCACCTCTAAACATCGAGGCCATTTTTGGAAGAATCACCGGGTCACACATATTTTCGAAAATTGACTTAAAACACAGTTTTTGGTTGATACCGTTAGCTGAAAAGTGTAGAAACTACACCGCTTTTTCTATTGATGGTATTGTCTACCGGTTTAAGGTAGTGCCATTTGGATTGCAGAGTGCTTGTGCTGCACTCGTCCGAGCTCTACATACCATTTTGAATCGCCATGAAGATTTCATAGTTCATTATATCGATGATTTATTAATTTTTTCACAAGATACTCAGAGTCATCTGGAACACATAGAAATAATTTTGAAAGAATTGGACACAGCGGGATTGAAATTAAACATTGAAAAATGTCAATTTTTTCAAAAAGAAGTCATGTATTTGGGTTTTCAATTGGACACCAAAACAGTAAGATTAGCCGAAGACAGAGTCAAGCTCATAGATGAATACCCAAGACCAACGAATTTGAAAACATTGAGAGGTTTTCTTGGCACGATAAATTATTTTAAAAAGCTGATTCCCGATTTGAGCCAAAAGGAAATCCCTCTGATAAAATTGCTTAAAAAAGGAATAAAATGGAATTGGAAAGAAGAACAGGAGGAAGCTTTCGAAACATTAAAACGAGAATTCGCAAAAGGAACGAAAATATACCACCCTATTTACAATTTACCTTTTATACTCCGAACTGATGCGTCCATACAAAAATTTGCAGGAGTTCTGTCTCAAATACAAAACGACCAAGAAGTGCCGATATGTTTTATATCTCGAGTGACTAAAACACATGAGAGAAAATATAGTGTTACAGAATTGGAGTTTGCCAGTGTACTATATTGCGTAAACAAATTGAGGTTTTACTTATTGGGAGCAAAATTCACAATCGAAACAGACCATGCAGCTTTAGTACATATCATGAAGAATAGATTAGTAAATAATAGAATACATAGAGGCATTCTATTATTACAGGAGTATGATTTTGAGTTCCGATATATAAAAGGAAAAGACAACATAATAGCCGACGCTCTAACACGGGATGAGGACACCGGAAAAAAGGAAACAATTACTCTACAGGTGGGACTAAATAGATTAATACAAGAAGAAGGGATATATTCATTAAATGAGATAAGGACAAACCAGGAAGACCTAGAGGAAAGAGAGAAAAGAAGAGCGGAAGTAGAAAATAACATATATTTTAAGAGAATAGACGGAAAGCAACTATATTTAGTGACACAGACATTGGCCGAAAAGATAATAAAGAAATTACATGAGGACAATGGGCATATCGGTAGCAGAAAAGTTTGGCTCGTTTTTAGGGAAAATTACATCAGCCGACAGGATTACCGCATTGCAAAGGAAATTACCCAGAAGTGCGATGTATGTCAAAAATATAAGAGTCGGAATTTCAAAAACGAAAATGTTGCCAAAAATATTGAAGCCCGAAACAAACTAGACATTGTAGCAATAGATATGTTAAGCGATCTAATTATGACCACTAAAAGGAACAAACATATTCTGGTAATGGTGGATGTGTTTTCAAAATACGTAAAATTATATAGTTGCCGCACCACAAAGGGGGAAGAAATATTAAGAAAAATCGACAATTTTATAGCCATAGTAGGAACACCAAAAAAGATTCTACTGGACAATGCAACGTATTTCCGAAATGATCGTTTCAAGGGACAACTTCGAGAACGAGGAATAGAGACAAATTTTGTCAGCATCAGGCATCCACAGAGTAATCCGTCGGAACGATTCATACAGGAAGTGACGAAATTTCTTCGCATTGCAACAGATGGTCAACATCGCCACTGGGACAGGAAAATGGCGGAAATAGAAAGGTATCTAAATACAATTCCGAGCACAGTAACAAAAGAGACCCCAGAATACATCATGAAGGGTGTACTGCCGATAAGGCCATGGGAAGACCAAGAGCCAAAAGAATATCAACAGGTGATTGAAACCGTACAGAGAAGGTTACGGCGAAGCAACGAAAAATATATCCAAAGACAGGAACAAAATAGAAAAAGAAGACCAGTGACTTTCCAAAAGGGTGAAAAAGTACTCGTGAGGGCATTACGAGTATCAAATCTTCCTGGGGGCATTTGCGCAAAGTTGATGCCTGTTTTCGAAGGCCCGTACATCGTAAATAATGAAAATGGGATAAATAGTTATGAGTTGAGGCACAGGAACTCGGAAAAGATCCGAGGAATTTATAATATTCACGATGTATACAAATATCACGAATAAAAGACAGAATTACATGAAGTAGATAGTAAGTTAGGATATAAGACGTAGATTAAAGTAAGGAAATATACAGGTAGTTGGTTTTGCCTCGAGAAAATTTATTTAAAAATGCAGATAAATTTTATCGCATACAAGGCGGGGATTTGTTATATTTCTATTTGATATGAAAATTAAATTTTAATAATTATAAACAAAATTCAATTTAATATAAAATATTTTCAATTTTCTCAACCACGGGCATATAAATTTAGAACAACCTGTATACAACAAATTGTTATATTTAATTTTAAGAAGTGATTAAACGAAACTCGGGAAAATGCGCTTAGAATAAACAAAGTGAATGGCGTACCATTATCGTTGTTCGCGGAAGGTTCGATCATTAGCCTATGCTAAATAAAACTGAAGTGAAATCGATAATAGGTCATTATCGTAGTTCGCGGAAGGTTCGATCATTAGCTTATGCTAAATAAGACTCAGTTGAAGTAGATAATAGATCATTAAATTTTGTAATTAGTAGAAAGTAATTTTAGAATGGGAATTAACTATTTTTCTTTTGAAATCCATTAAGCATATTTAGAAAGATTAAAAATTGGTTTTGAGGAATACTGCGAATGATAGTTGGTGGTGGAAGTTTGATTTGTGAATCTGGAAGGGATATTTAGAAAGTAGGTGAATGAATGACAAATAGAGATCAGAATGTTTTGAGCTGTCGAGAAGTGAAGTCGAGTAGTAGACGGTAGTGTACGGAGAGTGAGAAAGCCGGTGTAGTTCCGTGAGTGTGGAGTATCTATCGTGGAACGAGAGGTAGGCCAGGTTGAGAGTAAAAGAACCTCCTTGAGCCAAGAGTTCCCGGTAGCTGATTGCAGTTTCGAAAAAGGTAGAACACAGCATCACGACAGAAGCAGGAAACGAGAGCTATACGAGCTAGTTTCAGAGGAGAACATTACTGGAAGCCAGGACGAGGTTTTGATTGCAGCCAAGGATAGCAGGAAACGGGTCTTGTGTGAAGACATTCTCAGTTCACCAGAAAAAGGTCAGTCTCATTTGTTTGGACATGAATGTATGGGTTTTTCGTATTAAATACCACATTTAAAATTGAAGAAACATAATCAATAATATCAGAAAAGCTTCATCAAACTTAAATAGAATTGTTGCTAATAAATCATAATAGTTAAATGTTAATAAAAACTTTCAATTGGAAACCAAAAGGAAATAAGATTCCCATGTGTAAATGTTATGTTTAAGAATAATAAGATATAGCAAATATTAAGCAGTGATTGCCATTTAAATAAAATAAACAATATTTTGATTACAATTGTAACCCATATGTGTTATTATTTTACTCTTTTCTTTCCTATCCCGATTAGGAACCATTGAGAAATACTTAGAAGCCACGTATGTAAGTAATTAATTTTATAAAAAGCCCTGAGATTGAAAACATATTGATATGTGATCTGGTAAATTAATTAGATTATTATTAATGCATTGATTAAATTAAATGACATATAAAAATATTATCTCATATCAATAACCAAGATCACATCAATATATATATATATATATATATATATATATATATATATATATAGATTATAATTATTGATCTTCGTTAATTCTATACAGGTAATGTACAGGTTCATTAATTTCTTCAACATTATCCCTAATCTTTTTAAACAAATCTTCAACTTCACTTTCGTCATCTATAGGTTTGTTCCAACACGACCGAGAACCGTCACGAAACAGTAACGCTTCTGCGCAGTAAACAAAATCCGTTCCAACAAAAATATGATCGTCATCGGATCGTTCTTCCCACTGTTCCAACAAGAATTGTGATCTTTCGGTGACGGTTTCGTGATGATCATTTCAGTAATCGGGCAAATGCATAATGTGCTGGTTGGACTGACTTGCGCACTAGGATTTAATTCTTTAAAGTTTTTGAGCCTTTGATCGACTAAAAGCACACAAGCTGTCACCAACAAAAATGACAAATATATGATTACCGTCATGGGACGATAACTGGGCGATACAATTACGAACATGCGCACAACAAACGGTACAAGTAGTTTCGTGACGGTTTCTGGACCGTCCAAAAGTTCATGTTGGAACAAACCTTATAATAACTCTCAAAAGGTTGTAGCCTCTTTTTTGTCAGTGTCATCTTTGCAATTTATGCAAAGTTCGGTACATTTGATTTATTTTAAGAAATTATGGATAATGGGGAAGAAATTAATGAACATGTACAAAAACTGTGTAGAATTAACGAAGATCAATAAATAATCTATACATCATTTTTTTTTTCAATTTGAGAACGTTTTTGTTTTCAATTAATTTTAAATCTAAAAATGTACGATTAAGTAATTATAAATTTTGTTACAATAAACATCTGTTTAAATATACCTACTGAATAGTCTATAGTCTATTATGAAGATCCAAGAAACAAATTGTCACCGATTCTTAGATTCGTAAATATTTATTTTTCTAAAACTTTACACTTTTATAAAAATTGAAATAAATCAAAACACTTTGTATTTAGATATAGTCTAGCTTATTTTTTAAGGGCAATTTAAAAATTTCATCAGGTGTAGGGTGTTCCATAAAAAATATATCTTTGATATACCACTCCTTTTTGAAGCACCCTGTATATTTCACATTATTTTTAGATTGTAGTGTTAATGGCCCTGTATATTTCTACGAAGAAATTTTTTTAAATCAAGTCGTTTTCCGTACAGACACCAAGGAGAATAAAATGAGCCACCCTGTATATAAATAAATATATACTATAATTATTATATTTTAATATTTATTCACCAATTTATAATATTTTATGAAAATATTTATCAAAATATATTAGTGTTACCGTTGTAAAAGAATGTTGAATAATAAAGTCCATTTTCCAGAATTTTCCGATTTTTCCGGTAAATGAAAATTAGCTAGTTGTTATTCTTTCGTCGAGTTACCCCAATTTAAAAAAAATGAAGGCTCTACATTCTCTGGAAGCTGAGATATTGTAAAAATTTTCAAGCGCTCCAAATTGAACTTTCTATAGCAAAATCTCGACGCGTGAAACTGGACTCCGACATTCTACCACATCACACGGTCCCAGCTCAGTCAGCGTGAGTAACTTCACTTTAAAGGTTATTACTCATTTGAAATAGAAGATATTCCGTACTTATCAATTGCAATATCAAATATAGATATATTAATTATCATTCTGTAAAAATTTCAACTCTCAATATTTATAAAAAATAGAGATGTGATTTTTCAAAAAAAAAGTATAACTTGGCTATTATTGGTCCTAGAAAGTTTGTTTTTCTTTTTTAATGTGTGTTTTTTACCAGCTTTTTGGTACAACCAATTATAATTATTTATTAGAAAAAATGACAAAAATATTATAATTGATTATAAGGAAAAACTCACCATTTTTTATCGACTTGTTTAACAACATTTAAAAAAGAAATATATTATTTTTTTAAACTTTCTTAGTACTTTGAGTCTTTAAGAACTCATTGCAAGAACTCTTTGCCAAAAAGCTCTGAAAATACTCCTTGGGCAAGAATGAATGTTTAAATATTCTATGTCTGGGATAAACATTTAACCTAACTCTAAACTAACAAACAAATCTTGAAATTTTGTACACTAAAAAAGGCGCTTAGTTACCTTATGGTCAAGGTATAATCATCAGTTCCTTAAGGCCTATTTTTTAAAAGTTATTAACATTTACAATAAAATAGTGCAAAAAACGTCGTTTTTTGCAATTATCTCGGTTAATTCTTTATGGATTTTAACTTGTAAAAGTTCAAATTAATCGTTTTTTCTTGATACACAACTTTCGTAATACAACTTTTGCTGTAAATGTGATACTAAAAATGCTATTCGCTCCGAGCGTTAACAAAGTGTCAAAGCATAATCGACCGACCTGCTCAGGGTGGCGGTTTTTTGAAATTTTATAAGGACGCTTTGTGTATGTTTAAATGAGATATTTAAAAACAATGCCGTGTCACGCTAGTGATACTATGTATTAATATAAACAGAAAATAAAAACGCACTTAATTTGATATAAATTCTTCACTTTCCAATATTGATTATCAGTTTGATTTTGTATACATAACCCCTAAAAAGAAAATATTTTTGTTGCACTATAAATTAATAACTAATGAATTCTAACAATTGTATTCGGTTATTATCACTACAAAATAAAATATTCAAGTTTAACAAAATAATCCCATAAGACTCAATGTTAAAACGTCCTTACAAAATCTGACAGCGTGTCACGCATGCCCCGCTAACTCTAATAAAAAACATGTAATCGTATTTATTTTCCTTCCGTTTAGTCAGAGGCGCTGATGTCGGCATTGTGATTGGTGGAACATGACTTTTGACAAATCCTGCGCTATCTGTGAATCTGTAATCTGTGTTCGTGTTCGTTCGTTCGTTGTCGTTCACTTATTTTATATGGTCGGTTATTTGATGTGTTTGGTGTTTGTGTTTAGTTTGTGTCACCATAAAAAGCTGATATTCAGTCGTGTTTTTTGATATTTTTGTTATTTCATGATCGAGTACCTTTTTAAAGGTAAGTTTTTCTGATTGTAGGTACTGTTTATCAAACAGTTTTAAAATACACATTTTATTTCGCGTATTGTTGTTGAGTCTAATGGCCGATCAGCTGTTGTGTGCAGCCGATAAATTCAACAAGTAAACATATATTTAATCGAAATTAAATACTCATATTTCTATGTAAAATGTCACATTATTGTATAAATAAATAATTAAGAAACAAAAGTTGTTTGTGTTTTACCTTTATTGTCCACTTGAATAAAATAATATTAAATATTGGAAGTACCGTATGGAGGCTATGGTGTACCTAGCGTGGAGGCTAGATAACACTACCCTTCCTATCCAATCAACAGCAAGAACGTTTAAAATTTCACACCTATCATGTCGAAGCTACAGACCACTTATGTGGAGGCCAGATTTGTAGTATCCTTCCAATTTTCCAGGTGCTGAAATACGTGACATATTTTTTGAAGGGTAAGATCGCATTCTACCAAATCACACAACACTTTTTTCTATGGTGTCACGTGACTGTAAGTAGAGGGGAGACGCACGGAGCCAATAGGCAAAAAGCAATATTTTCTGAGTTTGGCCCACGGTTATTAGACTTTATTAGTAATGTCTAAGAACCGTGAGTTTGGCCTTTGTTTATAAAAAAAATGAGGTCGATTTACGAGTACCTCTGTATGTATTTTTAATTAACTATCTCCCCCCTACGATTTAGTACCTTCAAATACCTGTATTGATTTTTACCCTGAAATCGCTCATATTTATTTTTCTACCCTGGTGTATAAATAGGAGACATCATTGTCTCTTCTTCATGCCCAAAAATATGGAACACATTTACTTAATACTCTTTAAATGATGTAGATTGTAAATAAACATAATTATATATAAAAAAAATACATAATAACTAATTTCATGCATGTGCAAAGATCCGATGGAAGAACTGTATTTGAATATTTTATCTATCTGGCCTTAATCGAAAGTTAAAAGCCACAGGTAGCTTCTGACTACTGTTGCCAACATGTCAACGGAACAATTAATTGACAGTGACAGTAGACAACAAGTTACAACAAAAAAAAAAGAAGAAGAATAATATCTGGAACTTTCAATATTGCATTAGATTACTTCATTTTATAGATATATTTTTAATATTAAATAAAAACCATGGCTGATTGGGATACAGTGACTGTTTTAAAGAAAAGAGCACCTAAAGCTTCCACAATGAAAAGTGAGCAAGCAATAAATGCAGCTCGTCGCCAAGGAGTAGCTGTCGACACGCAGTTAAAGTGTAAGATAATGACTATGTTATTTTTATTTTTATACCATAATGTTACCTTTTAGGGGGTGCCGGTAGTAATAAACAACATGTAGCAACAAAAAATACTGCTAAATTGGATAGGGAAACAGAAGAACTGAAACATGAATCCATATCACTGGATGTAGGAAAGTTGATCCAACAGGGTCGTCAGTCAAAGGGGCTCAGCCAAAAAGACCTTGCCACAAAAATTAACGAAAAACCACAAGTTATAACAGACTATGAAGCCGGCCGAGGTATACCAAACAATGCAATTATTGGTAAAATTGAACGTATCATCGGAATTAAACTCAGAGGAAAAGATCGTGGACTACCAGTAGTACTGCCCCCAGGAAACAAAAAGTAGGTGAGGTCCTGGGGGAATAACATAACAATTTTGATTAAGGTTTTTCTACCTAAATAATAGTTCACTTCTAGGATTCCTGCATTTACTGTAAGAACCCTTGCAATCTTACACCCATATGTAGGGTTAATATTAAATGTTAAGTTGTTTTTTAGAAATAAAATCTCTGTGTACCGCTACTGTAATAAAATTAATATTAACTGTTTAAATAAAAAAATAAATTGGTGGTTTGAACACACCCGAATGGATTGGTTTATTTTCTTTCAGAATGATTTAATTTCTATAATATACAGTCAAAATCGTTTATAATGACACTGGCTATAACATACAATCGGATATAACGAACAAAATAGTAGGTCCCGTAAAATGACATAAAGAAAGCATTTATATTGCTTATAACGAACAAATCGGTTAAAGTGAACATATTTCTTGGAAAAATAGCAGTTGAAATATTGGTTACAACATACATATCTGTACCTCGGAAAGATACAACATCCATCTTTTTCAATTATGACCTTTTTACACACTATATAATAAACAATGAATAATATTATGTAATATAAATAACGAATGCATGATTTAAATGACAATAGAGACAATGTTCTAATATAATATTGTTTTCACACCTCAATAAATAGCTGTAGCAATGACACTTTGTTGGAAAAAGTTTAACCCGGCACCTGCCACGTGGCTTTGCAAGGCGCCGACTGTCACGTGGGGTGCTCACAGCACCCCTTTAAAATTTTCTGTGATCTACTTGTTTAAAAAACAAAATAATGTGTTGAGTAACACAAGAATATAAAAAAACATGTTTTATTAACTTATTAGCCACTAATATGTTATAAAAGTTAAAAATAAAATGAAAAAGGTGTTATAAGCAAATTAGCAAGTACTGAAGTACCAAGCCATAATAAATGAAGTCAAGTATAATATCTAAAAAAATTAAGATATTGTGAGTATAGAGTCTATATTAATCAGTTATTTCAATAAAAAATGTAAATTTGACCTGTTTATCAACAATACAAAAAAATGATGCACAGCTCCGTTACCAAACTTGAAATACCAAATATTTGATAAAAATGTGTTATGGGGTGCTCGTAGCACCCCATGTGGCAGGTGCCGGGTTAAAATTGCTTTCCTGCAAAGTTATGAAAATGGGCATTGTATTGTTGTATCTCTCCGAGTTACCGATATTACCAAGAAATGAAAAGGAAGGTTTTATTAATTTATGTTTGTGATGGTATTACATCCTGGCTGGGTCCACGTGTAAGTCCTTTAGACACTAATTAGACTTCTTAGGCGGCTCCATGGTATTACAAGATTTTGTTTACATTATTTGGTAATTTTAAAAATAAATAGTTTATGTGTGCCTACATTTTTATAATACGATTTTGAGAACCCGTTATATTATGAGTATTGTTTATTGACTACCTGTACTCATTCCAATACATATTATTATATGTATGTATGTACATATTTAGATTTACGTAAGTACAATAAACACATATCGATCGCTTAGTGTGAAAACCTCGTATCTCATTTTTTTTTTCAAAAATGACATTTTGGTGGTTTTAGTTTGAAAACCTTGTATCTCACGATTTACAACTGTTAGAAAAAATCCAAATACACTAGACTATTTTCTACAGCCGAAAAAAGAAACCATGTATATCAATTGCTCTCTTGATTTAGTGTGAATACCACGTATATTTATAACCAAGACTTTGGTACTTAATTTGGAGTATTTGTTTGAGAGATTCGATTTGGAGAAATGTTTTTTGTGAACAGTAAAAGGTAGTCCTGCGTACAGAAACACTTTATGAACCTTAAATCAAAAGATTTGTACTGTATCAGTCTAGTATTTGGAGGTGTGCAATATGTTCTGAAAAATGAAAACCTCGTAAATAATAATGAACACAATCTCATTTAAGATGAAAAACACATATATCAAGATATACGAGGTTATCATAGAATAGAATAGAATAGAATACTTTATTGGTATAGCTTTACAGCTGCCATCATAAAGATGGATATACACGTCAGATATACAACACAATATAGTCACAGACACATAATCAAATACCTATACATACACTTAAATTTTAGATTTAACATAATGTACATTGATAAATATGAAAATTATTAATATTAGACAGAACTCATAACAGCAATCTAGTTGCTAAGTATTCTTCTACACTGTAGAATGCATGTTTACATAGTATACTTTTCACAACTCTTTTGAATTTCACCGGATGCAAAGATCTAACTTCATTTGGAAGATGATTATATAGCCTGACCCCCACATAATCTGTGGACTTCTCAAATTTGGATAGTTTGTGACCAACAGTAACAAACTGATTGGCATTCCTAGTTGAGTATGCATGTAAATCAGAATTTCTCTTGAATGAATGTAAATTATGCTTAATATACAATATGGATTTCAAGATATATATGGAAGGCAACGGTAAGATATTGTTATTAATGAAAACTTGCTTACAAGTATGCCCAAAAGGAATATTGAAGATAAGTCTAATAATTCTCTTCTGTTTAATAAACACTGTGTCTGATTTTGTGGAATTACCCCATAACGTAACATTATAAGTAAGGTGACAATAAACCAAAGAATAATATACATTAATGAGAGTTTTAATACTGAGTGTTCTCTTCAACTGTACTAAAGCATAGAATGAACAATTTAGTTTCTTATTAACATATTCAACGTGAACATCCCAACTCATAAACTGGTCCAAGAATACACCTAAAAATTTTATGTTTGGAATATTCACAATTTCAGGAATAGACACAACTGGCATATTTCGTTTGCATCTAAAATGTATATACGATGTTTTATCAATATTCAGTTGTAGCAAGTTTTGTGTACACCATGTTTGGAATAATCTGATAACCCTTGACACTCTATTTTGAAGCTCTACGTATGTATGTGCTGATACAATCACAGATGAGTCATCTGCGTACATTACAATGTGGTCATGAGTAATATGATCGGGTAGGTCATTGACAAAAATAAGAAATAGCAGTGGTCCCAACACAGATCCCTGCGGCACTCCTACATCTACACTGAAGATGTCTGACCTTTCCTTGTTTAATTCAACATAGAATTTCCTCTCCAGAAGATATGAGTTCAATAAATTTAACATGTTACCTCTTATTCCGTGGACATACAATTTGTTAAGGACAAATTCAAATTTAAGACTGTCGAATGCTCTGGAAAGATCAAAGAAGATACCCACTACAAGAAGACCATCATCAAGGTGCCTATAGACAGATTCCATAAATACTTCAGTAGCCCCCTCTGTTGATCTTCCGGATCGAAAGCCATGCTGTTCTGAACACAGTGCATTATTTTTATATAGTTACTTGGTCAAGGGCTCTATATACTGCAAGGATATTTACGTGTTTTTCATAGTTAATATTTGTATTTCCAATTTAATAGCAACATTTAACACTTTTAGCTCTAGGCCAATATCAGATATTTGTCTCAATGTGCTCGAATTAAAAATATGTAGCGGTAATTTTTGGTTTTAGGTTATATTATGCAGAAAATCAGTTTTTTGCCTCTCCTGTAAAATTGTAGTTTAATGAGATACGAGGTTTTCACACTAAGCCATCGATATGTTAAATATTATGTGTAATATGTTATAACATATTATAGGTATAGATTAAGTTACACATTTTTGTGTAATATCGTTTATAGCAACCTGTTCGTTATAACATATATAACAGCCTACAGAGAACACTGGCTACAACATACAAAAACCACCAGTCCCCTGAAGTTCGTTATAAACGGTTTTGACTGTAATGTTGGTACTCACCTATATAAATCTATCTATTTAATATTTATTCTGACTGAAAACAATTGACCAATGCTATTTAAGAGGGGAAGTTAGAAAGTAAGCCATTGATTTCTAAGTTTTGTTTGCTTATGAGTTTTCCTCTTCTTGATACACAAGCAACAGATATTGGGAAACCCATGTAAAGTGTTTTCTAATAGAGAATACATTATGTTGTATTTTTTTTATCAGATCTCTGTCTCCTCAGTCTTGATCCCCGGAGAGAGTGTAGTGGTCATAGTGATGTATTGTCTGTCTCCAAAGATTTCTATCTCTTTTAACTCATGCATAGGTCTTTTGCATATTCCCGTAATTTGGTAGATGGATATTCCCCTTGATCTTTGGCCTCCAACCTTTCCTTGGATAATAAGTCTTTCCATGTTTTCTGTCTTTTCTCATAAAGTTTCTGCTCACAACCTCAAATCGGTCAATCGTGGTTATGTGTGGATGGTTGTTATGTATACTGCTAGTCATAAGTTAGGGATATAGAAAATTATCCTCATTTTCATAGTCGATTTTTTAGTGAACAGTCGTGGATGGTTATGTATACTGTGAGGCATAAGTTAAGGATATAGAAAATTATGCTCATTTTCATAGTCAATTTTTTAATTATTTTAGATTTTTCTTTAGTACTTACGCAGTTGTGCAAAGGTTTACTCAAACTTCTTTTTTTTACTTATACCAAGTGGAAGAAAAGAAATGTTTTTCTTATGTTTAGTTTGAGACACCCTGTAGGGAGAAAAAGGTACAAAGGTGGTTATGCATCGATATTATGTTGAAGTCTCATATTTTGTGAACATTTTATTTTCTTCATTTCTCTGATATCTTTAATAACAAAGAATGTAGACAGTTTTACTCTGTAACCCTTTCAATGCAGAAAGCGCACCGGTGCGCTTTGTTAATTGTTGATAATATGAAAGGTGCATAATGTTGATAATATGAAAGCCGGTCTCTCATCGCATTAACTGTTAATTAAGCAGAGCAGGGCCGCACAGTGCAACTCCCTACTATTTAACACTGCACAGAAAGGGTTAATATGTGTTTTAACTGACGACATGCAATAAGTGAGGAGGCCATATCTTATCATACCACTAAGATGAAATTATTTTCGTATACTCGTATATAGTTCAAGAAAAGTGTGTTCAAAGAAAAAAAAGTCTGTGTAATGTACCTCTCGCTCAGAGCCTATTTTACTTCAAATCAGGCCCGAGGCACTACACAATTTTCGGGCCCCTAAATATAATTTAATAACAATAATAATAATAATAACTTTTTCAGGTAACAGGTAACTTTTTTTTAATATTATCCGACTTATAGAGCAGATAATTTTCTCTATAGTTGCACTAGGACTTAACACATTGTTTAATTGTTTATATAAATTATTAAACATGAGTAAAATTGAATAGGTATAATATAATAAATAGTACATTACTGGTACATTATAAATAACAATAAAAAAATTTAATTAACATATTAAAATATATACAGAAATTACCTGCAACTAAAATATAATAAAAACGTCTCTATAAGTACTTATTATACAGTGAGGACGTTTGAGTTGGAATAAATTCGTTATCTCGAGAATGGGTGAATTTGGAGAGAAATCCTGAGACAGGTTGATTTTTATTTTTAAATTATGACTTTTTGGCATATATATCATACTAGTGACGTCATCCATCTGGGCGTGATGACGTAATCGATGATTTTTTAAAATGAGAATAGGGGTTGTGTGATAGCTCATTTGAAAGTATATTCAATTCTCTATTCAGTAATATAAATAATAACCTAATTATTTATACAGGGTGACCAAAAACTTTCTTTTTATTAAATTAATTGACACAAAAAGAAGAATGTAAGCAATTTATTTAAATCAAAATACATTTTACTGCTGTCAGAAAACAGGTAAAAATATTTATTTCACAAATAAACATTGCTCTTCGCAATAAATTCAATGTTCAAACTGCTAAAAGACAGGTGGGTGGCAGCTTTAACATTGACATGAATTTAAGCGAAAATAATATTTATTTGTCAAATAAACATTTCTTTCTGTTTTCTGACAGCAGTAAAATGTATTTTGAATTTGCATACATTCTTCTTTTGTGTCCACCCTGTATAAAAAACTGAATAGAGAATTGAATAATCTTTCAAATGAGCTATCACACAACCCCGCCTACTCTCATTTTCAAAAAAATCATCGATTACGCCATCACGCCCAGATGGATGACGTCACTAGTATGATATATGCATATGTCAAAAAGTCATAATTTAAAAATAAAAATCGACCTGTCTCAGGTTTTCTCTCCAAATTGGCCTATTCTCGAGATAATGAATTTATTCCAACTCAAACGTCCTCACTTTATATTTAAAATAGCCAAAGAAGGCAGATTTTGTTGATTTGGAGAATTTATTAAATACGACATTACTCTTTTCTGTACTTTCCCCTGAAGTGTTGCTAATGGGAATAATGGGTTAAATAAATTTTAAGCAACGTTTCTACGTCGATATGGTGTTATTTTCAATCAAAAAGGTCATGATACTTTGCATATATTTTGTAAGATAATAGATGTGCTGTAAAGTTGTTTAAAATGTAGATTCCACTCATCAACATCAGCATCATGTAATAAAAAAAATATTTACAATATTTTTTTACAAAAACATTTACAATATCTTCACATGTTATATTAATTAACATGGATGTGTGTATTTGACAAATTAAGTTTGTGTAATTAAATATTTAAGTATTTTAACAAATAATATTATTTCGAATTTTGGTAACAATAAATTGTCAAATGCTGTTCCAAATTTTCTAACACAAACTTATATAGAATATTTTTTGACATCAACTGATGTAACTCGGGCATTTTTCAAATTTACGATAATAGTTGGTTCTAAATTAAGTGGTTCTGAAAATGTCCACCTAGTACTTGAAGCTCTTCAGAAATAATCTGGTAATCACTGTTTTTTTCATGGACGCTTCACATTTTTGGAAAATTTCTTTTTAAATATTACCTTTAACGTTTCGACACAATGATTTAATAGTAATTTATGATATAAGTGTTAAAAGTACACGTTTAAGGCACGCATGTGAAAATTTGCAGAATGAGCGAAGCGAGTTCTGCAATTCACATGAGTGCCTTAAAAATGTACTTTTTAACACGCATATCATACAATATTATTTCTACAAACGTAATTACAGGACAATATCTACAAAAACTTTTACTTGAACTTGACTGACATTCCATTTTCATATTTTTTTGACATTACATCAAAATTGCCTATACGGTCAATACGAACTGCAGTGCCATAAAAATTTTAAAGCACTAGTGCCTTAAAGTAGCATTTTTAACGCTCGTATGGAGTGCTAAAAATTGCATTTTTAACACGGTTGTAGAAAAATTATTTTATTAAAACTGCACTATCTATGTACTATGATAATTTCGAGGATTCTAATTGGGTATATACGCTCTGAGCTTCGCTGGTGTCGCTCCTAGCGGTTACTAATTCAACTTTTACCGGTAATTTTTAAATTTATTATTTAATTGTTATCGCTAAATATTTACAACGCAAAAAAGTAATTAAATTGTAATCGATTTTTTTTTAATTTTTCTAATCATTTTGACGTTCTATTGATAAAATATCAATTTCTTACTTCGGATACTTTGACAATAATCGTGTAGATGGCGCTAAGATTATAATAGATTATTTATAATTAGATATTACGGAACATTAAAAAAACTTAAATTCAGTATTTAAAACGTAAGTATATTTAAGGTAAAAATATATACCACAGCTTTGACCAACTAATATTGTTTATAATTAATGTTTTTAATTTTAATTTTAAATTAATCACTTTGACATTTATGTCAAATTTCCAGTAAACGTTTACAAACTTGTCACTACTGGCGTTCGCGAATTTGTAAATATCCCCTCTACGTACGAGCTCACAGCGTATAGTTTTCTGAACAAAACTATAGTTTGATTTTATGAGTGACAGTTGCTGTTGAAGAATGTTATTTTGGAATGCTTGCTTAGCTTCCAATAGAGATTGGCAACTATCATCCGTTAAAAGGTTACTTAATTTTTTCAAATTACCAAAATGATCAACATAGCAATTAGCTGCTTCCAACTTCCAACCATGTTCCCCATTGTGTTAAAATGGGTTGCGGTGGCAGTGTAACAGCAGGAAGCACATAATATAACATTGTATTCCTACAGGTGATTTCAGGAATATCTTTTGACGCTTGTTATTAAACTGTTAACTAGTGAAAATTGTTTTCTTATTTTCTCTGTAACTCTGTATATTCCATACGCTAAACATGTAACATGTTTGGATAAAATAGTATAATAGTAATATAAAACAGTGGCAACTGTTGCCTTATAAAGTCCATCGATAGAGGTTCTATCATCCTCTGGAAACTGCAACCCACAGGAGCAAAGTTATATGTTGCCTGAAGTTAAATCCAGGAAAATTTTAAACATCCTATTAACAACAAGAATTTAATTTCCTCGTGGAAATTTTATTAAAAAATATTTGTTTGTACCACCGTGTAAATATTTAAAATAAAATAACAAATAATACGTATGTACTTATGGTTTTGTCACAAAATGAGCAATAAACTTTATCCACATCCACAGATGGCTCTTTGAAAGAAGGTTTTATCAAAATTGAAACACAGTTGTTTATTTTCGGCATTTTCAAAGCAGGGTACTTATTCACAAAGACACGTGTTTTCACGGCTTTAATTTTACAATAGCAAAATTGACCCTCTAAATAAAAATTTTTACCTACTGTATAAGCTGCAGATATTGGTTATATTCAAGGAAAAAACGTGACAACACGTAAGCCGCTATCTTTTATTAGGTAGGTACTATACAAACTGTGTACAAACTATTTATTTTAAAATTTTCATGTCCTTTTAAAAAAATTGATAAGAACGGTTTATGGTTTATGAGTATACCTCTTATTGTATCATATATAATTTCCTGTTCGTAAAATGAAAGAATTTTGAAAATTTATGCTGTTATTGCAATTAAAATTTTTTTTTGTTATCTTTCCGGGCCCCATTAAAATGCGGGCCCGAGGCAGGTGCCTCACGGGCCTAGTGGTAAAATAGGCCATGCTCTAGCTATTTAAAGAGCATCCACATAGACACCAAATCCATACTCACTATCAAGGAAAGGTAAAGGGTGATTCATTTAGAGGTACATTTTCCAAAAAAAAACAATGAAAAAAATTAATTTTCTTTCAAAATCTTTAGTATGTACCATACAAAAGAACCATTATTAAATAATAATAATTGTAAATTGTATTATTAATTGTTAATTAATAGTAATTGTAAATTTTACAATTACTTGTTAAAGAAATTTTTTTTCAAATGTTGGCTGTTACTGCGGTTAAGATGGTTCATTCTGGTTCATTCTGAAGTTCTATTTCTCAATGACACATTCGAGCATTTCAATGGGTATTTGATTAATCACTTGATTAATATTGACCTTCAATGTCTCAATCGTAGCCGGTTTTATTCATATAGACTTTTGGCTTTAGATAGTCCAAAAGGAGAAAGTCTAGAGGTATGATGTCACAGGATATAGACAGCCAATTCACTGGTCCGAAGCGTGAAATAAATTGTTCACCGAATCATTCTCGCGGTAAAGCCATGCTTTCACAGGTGATATGGCAAGTATGTAGTGCCATATTGTTGCAACTGAATATCGTCGAAACCACGAGCTTCGATTTTAGGTACCAAATAGTCCCTTAAAATGGTGCGATATCTGTCTCCATTCACAGTAACATTCTGGTCGGCCTCTGTTTTAAAGGACTATGGACCGACGATTCCACCGGCCAATAAACCACACCAAACAGCTGTTTTCTTTCTGAAGTAATGGGAACTATTGAACCTCTTCGGGTTGTTTATCATCTCAAATACGAACATTTTGTTTATTCACGTACCCATTAAGCCAAAAATGAGCCTCGTCGGAAAACAATTTTTTTTTTGAAAACAGTGGATCTTTTGCAAGCTTATCAAGAGCCCATCGACTGAAACAGTGAGGACCAACCAAAGAAATTATCTTTACGAAGTAAATGTCAAGAATGGTTCTTTTTTATGATAATACCAATTTTCAAATAAAATTCATTTTTTTCATTGTTTTTTCTTTTTGAAAAAAGTACCTCTAAATGAATCACCCTTTATAAGTACAAAAAAGAAGTTTGAGTAAACCTTTGCACAACTGTGTAAATACTGAAGAAACATCTAAAATAATAAATACATACACAAAAAAATAGCGGAATCTGTTAAACTGTTCACGAAAAAATCAACTATGAAAATGAGCATAATTTTCTACATCCCTAACTTATGCATCACAGTATAGTCTATCCATTATCATGATCTTTATTTTTGAGATGTTCAACTACTATCTGCGGACTTTAAATGCCTACATTATTCATATATAGAATCATAAGATTCGATTCCAGCAATAAAATTACTGGTAAATAACTTTTCCTTCTCTTTTACTAATTAGCCCAGATAGTCCATGTGGTGAAACCGCTCCCGTCTGGAAAAATTTCTGATGGGGTTTCTTTGTGGATTCCTATTCAAAAATGTCCCCTTTAAACAAATCTGAAGGGCGCCGGCCGGAATTTTAGGGCAGAAATTATTTAAACAATGTTTTTTAAACAAATACAAAAGATCACGTTTTTTTGCTCCGGAATATATATTTTTAAGTTTTGTGGGTCATTCTAAACGAGAAAGGTATCTTGTAAATTTTTTCAAAAATTGATAGTTTTTGAGTTATAGGTGTTTTAAAATCTGAAAAATGCGAAAATACGCATTTTCGAGGCTTAAAAACCTATATTTAGTTTAATATTTTTCAGGTCCAGATACTTAAATTGAAATTTGGACATTAAGCTTCAAGATTCTGAAGAGTTATCGCGTCTATCCGTAATTTAAACCGTTGTTTTCTAATTGTTAAATTATGCATGTCCATCCGATTTTTTTACCGGTGCGGCGCGCTCTATTTCAGAAATCTCCTATTTTCCTCCGAAAAATTTTTTTTCTAGATTCTTTGGGACATTGTAAATAAAATAAGTTTCTTCACATTTTTCTCAAAAGTTGATAGTCTTAAAGTTATCAGCGATTTAAAATCCGAAAATGCGTTTTTTTGGCACTTTTCGGATTTTAAATCGCTTATAACTTTAAAACTATTAACTTTGCAGAAAAATTTCAAGAAACTTATTTTGTTTAGAATATCCCAAAGAATCTAGAAAAAATATTTTTCGGAGGAAAGTATGAGATTTTTGAAATACAGCGCGCCGCACGGCAAAAAAATCGGATAAACACGCATATTTAACAATTAAAAAACAACGATATAAGTTAAGGTTAGACGCGATCACTCTTCATAATCTTGAAGCTCAATTTTTAATCTTCAATTTAAGAGTTTTTAAGCTTCGAAAATACGTATTTTCGCATTTTTCAGATTTTAAATCACCTATAACTCGAAAACTATTAATTTTTGAGAAAAATTACAAGATACCTTTCTTGTTTAGAATGATCCAGAAAATCTAAAAATATATGTTCCAGACCAAAAAACGTGATCTTTTGTATTTGATTAAAAAATTTCTGCCCAAAAATTCCGCCCGGCACCCTTCGGATTTGTTTAAAGGGGACATTTTTGAATAGAAATCCACAAAGAAACAGAATCAGAAATTTTTTCAGACGGGAGCGGTCTCACCACATGGACTAAGAGTATATACCTACTGTGGCAAATTAATTATATCTTTCCAAATTTTGGAATGTGTTTAAATTGTAGAACAGTGTTTTTAATATATATTTCAATCCTCTACAAATATTTTCTCATGACTTGGTGTAAAATATTTAAGGAAGCGGGAATTAAACAGTTTAGAATTTTACATTGAGTTTCCTATGGCCCTTTTTACGATTCACCACCCGGTGTCGATGGCTGAAAGAGTGAGTATTAGTGATTTGAATCAACCTGCCCTTTTGCACTACGAGATGAGCTATCCACACAGCACCCCAAAAGATTACTTCATATTGCATAACAGACTAAAAGTTTGCATAATATACTGACAGTAAGATCTCCTAGCCTAGATTGTTTGTCAATACTCTTAATGAGTAGCAGGCCCTATTCAGTTTTGTCACATTTTGTATTTGTTCTCTCCGATTTAGGTTCTGGTCAACATGAAGACCAAATAAATTTAACTGATCTAACATGTTCTGTGTTTTGCGACAAAAAATTAACTGTATATCTGGCAACTGTTCTTGTGACTGACTGGTCTTATCAGTAGTAAACAAAAACGATCTTATCAGTATTAGATAATCAACCAAAAAGATAAAAGGGCCTAAGACGCTCCCTTGTGGCATGACTAACTTCATAAGTTGTTCAGTTCAGAGTAAACCTTACATTCCTGTTTCTTCAAGCATAATTTTTGTGATCTATATTTGAGAAATGATTTTATCCATTTCAATTCCCGTCCTTGTATTCCATAATAATGTAATTTTTGTAATAAAAGAACATGAATTAGGCTATCTAAAGCGTTAGATAAGTCTAAAACAGCAACTAGCGTTTTCATGTTTGCCTCTAGTTTTTCTAAAATTTTTCATATAAAATTATAGGTAGCTGTCTGAACAGACCCACCTGTGAGAAAACCATGCTGCGTACTAGTGTACAAGTTGTTTATATTAAAAAAGTTGAGTATTCGGGAATACATTCCTTTTTTTAATATTTGTAAGATGATGCTTATTGGTCTATCGTAGTAACATCACCATTTTTAGTGGCTTCACAATTGTAAACTTTGTGGAAATTTGCCTTGCCTGAAAAAAATATTAACTATAAAGGAGAGGGGAACAAAAATCTCTGATGAAACAAATTTAACGCATTCGTTACCAAGGGGTATTTAAGTTTCGTCTTCATAAATCAGAGCTTTTTAAATTGCAACGGGTGAGACGCCGGTCTATGGGAAAAATTGATGTGGCTCATATATGAGTCGCTTGGTAGCGAACGTGTTAATTAACCTTTCAGAGATAACGTGGCATGATGGTACACAAAATGTAACGTCGGACTCACAGTCCGCAAATCCAGAAAAGGTCCAGAAACAAATATTTTCGGAAAAACGGTCTGAAAACTTGTTATATATTTAAAATAGACAAAAAAACACTTGTACACAAATTTATTATAATTATTTGTATTTAAACTCTTGCTTTGAAAATAAATGTAATGAAATGAGACACTCTTTGTGGAACATCCAAGACTTCTGAGATTGGCTCCATGCTTTTTCTTTCATGTTGGCGTGGTGGTACAGTATCTCTTCGAAATCTCCTTTCAAACTAGCATCGTCGTCGACAAGGTTCAACTTCTGGCTCAGAATCAGAGAGAAATTCTGCATGATGTTCTTCTGCATGATTCTTGCTTTTCTTCTTCTTTCTCGAAACTTTTTATGCTCCTCATCAGGGACGTCGGAGGCGTTTTGCTTTTCACAACTCATATTAAAAAAATCTGTAAAGTTTATATCAATCACATATACATAACACATAATCAGTAGGTAGATCACTCATAATTGAGTAGCTCAGTTTCAAAACTCGTTATGTCCGTATAAACAAAAGTTTGAGAAACTGCAAAAAAACTGTGGCTAGTTTATTTTAGCACACAATATTTTGAATTTATTTTTATTTTAAGTGTTAAAAATAGCTTATTATAAGTACTTGATGGCAAAAATCTCACATTGAAGGTTTAGCAAAAAAATCAAAAAAACTTTTTGACATAACGATATTTGCAGCAGTTTAGAGAAGTTAACGAGTTTTGCAGCAGTATCATAGAGTTATATATTAGCATAGAGAGAGTGTCATTCAGAGCGAAGTGACGACACCATCTTTTGTATTTGGATTAGTGCTGTTTCACTCTTACGCATAGTAAAGCTACTACAGTTGTCCTCCTCTTCCGTGCCTATATTCACACTGAATGTCATCATAGATTTTCGATACAATGTGTTAGAAAGAGATGCAGCAAACCAGTCCATGAGATCTTGTCGACAGGAAGCGCGGAAGGTAGGCTCTCTCTATGTCAATATATACCTCTATGAGCAGTATTAGACATGCTACCTTGCTACTTTAGCTTTAGTTCTTTTCCAGTTTTCTACGTTTTTCCTCTTCGTTCTTCCACATCATGGAGGAACTGGTTGAACAGTTAATGGGTTCATTATTTAACTATAATGCTAATAATTGATTATTGCAACTAACACCGGGAATAAACACGAATAAGAGGTTAGATTCTTCTTCTCAGTTATCAGAGAAGAATACGAAATATTCCGCATCATCTGCATTGCAAACTACAGCTGTTATGTTGTATTACCAACATAGTATAATTTTTAGGCTAGTAAATAGGTATGAAACTACAAAATATCTGAAAAACAAAATCTTGACAACTATTGGACTAAACGAGTTCTGCTGCAGTTGCCTTGTATGATGGATACATTTGAATAGGACATGACGGGTTTTGAAACTGTTTTGGGGGGAATGGACATGACGAGTTTTGTGGCAGCCTGAGAGAGTGACATAACGAGTTTTGCAGCGGCTTGTAGATTTTCCTCATTTATTTCTTTTGGTTTTAGCGGACTTTGCAGTCAAATGAATACACTAAAATGTTCCTCTGGAATTACTCTACAAAATGGCAAACTTATCTCATTTTTTTTTATCTTTTTGGACATAACGAGTTTTGAAAGTGAGCTACTCAATTATTAATCACATAAATATTTTTTCCACCTACCTCTACCTTTCCGTATACTTTTCCGGACCTGATTGTAGGGAGCAAAGTTGTACTTTTCCTCCCTAGGGAGGAAAATATTTTTCCTCCCTAGGGAGGAAAAGTAAAAGTGATGTCATTCATGCAATATAACTTATTGACGCCCTGTACAATATCTATTTTCTATTACGTAAGTATCTATACATTTTAACGTTTATTTATAAAACACCCAGTATTTTGCAGAATGGTAAAAAACAGTAAATTGTTATTTTGATTTAACAATGTTTACATTAATAATTTGACTTATATTTGACAGTTGACAGTTAAATTGTACCTACTTGTTAGTTTTAGTTTTAATAAATTTTGTTGGTTAGTTACATAAATAAATTAAGTAAAAATGAAAAATGACTTGTTATTAATTTGAGGAAGGTGGAAAAACCATATGTATAACATGGGAGTAAAGTGCCTTTTCCTCCCTTGAATGATTACTGCCCTCCGCTAAGCGTCGGGCAGTAAACTTCATTCTCGGGAGGAAAAGTAGCACTTTCCTCCCTTGTTATACAAATAGCTATTATTTACCTTAGAAATAAAATATTTTATAATTGAATCTTACCTGAAGATTTGTTATAACCATAGAGTTATATATTAGCATAGGTGTCATTCAGGGCGAAGTGACGACACCACCTTTTTTATTTGGATTAGTGCTGTTTCACTCTTACGCATAGTAAAGCTGCGACAGTTGTCCTCACCTTCCGTACCTATACTCACACTGAATGTCGTCTTAGTTTCTCGATACAATGTGTTAGAAAGAGATGCCGCAAACCAGTCCATGAGATCTTGTCGTCGGGAAGCGCGGAAGGTAGGCTCACTCTATGTTAATATATACCTCTATGGTTATAATTTAGGTAACGTGCGGACTCACGGTCCACAATTCGATAAAGCATCACAACTAAATGTACTAGACAACTCTCACATCCCCTGAATAAAATGTCCCTTTTCTTGAAGCTAGCGAGCATCCCACTACCGAAACAGTAATTAATCAAATAAAAATCGACACGCGGACTCACAGTCCGCACGTTAACCATGAAAGGGTAAAAATCCACAAGGAATAATTTCCTGTAGCTGGCTGTATACCATTAATTATAAGTAAAATTTAATAAAAAAAATTTGTCCTGGTAAAAGGTATATTAGTTTAAAAAGCCAATATAGGGCTACAAACATAGAAACAAGACGTTTTCGCTCTGTAACAAGAGCATCATCAGTGTTACAAGAACATGGTGAGCCAACCAAAAAATACAAGGGTCAATGCCTTTCAAAAACAGACTAAAAGTCTCATATATATGCAAACACGGCAAAATCCAAAGGATGGATAAAATTCCTATGGCTACGGCCATAGGGCAACATATGACTCCCACGCGTGATAAGTGGGTCAATAGGTAACAATTAGGTCATTATATGTTACAAGAGGTGACAGGCAACCGTTTTTTAATTTTACTTGAAAGGTTAAGTTGGTTGACCAATACTTGTTTTTTAAGTAATTTATTATGTGGTTCATTTCTTTCTCTGAAGGAGTTAAAAACATACCATGATTATTTTGTTTGATATTTGACGTTTTTTAGATGCTTTATTTTCTCTACAGCTTCCGGTTCTGCATTTGCCATAAATTCATTTATTTCATTAGAAATCACCCGAGGATCACTCAGTAACCTGAAATGACCTTGATTTTTGGAATTGTCCTTAATCTATTTTTCTCTTTTACCAATTGCTAAGACATTTAAGTTTTATTTTCGCTATTTTTCAGTTCATACTTTATAACATTTTTTTTTGTTATTGAGTGAATAAAGAATTGTACTTGCGTTTTCTTCTGTCCTATAGATATTTTTATATTGAACATTATTACTAGATAGTGTAACAAAATATTAAGCCTAGATTTACAATTTTTTATATCATCATTTTTAACACATTGCGTGCCGCGTCGCTCATATATAAGAAAAACAGATATTTTTCAAGGCCCACGTCGCTCATTTTTGATACACACTTATGACATACTTTCTTGCCGTGGATATCATTGGCCCCTGAGACTATTATCCCGATTAAAGCGTGGCACACAATGTGTTAAAGTACTTTTGTATTTTTTTATTTGCTGTGATAAATATCTCTTTGAGTGGAAAATATTGTACCTACAAAAATTTTGTGAACTATATTCATAAAAGCATCCCACTGATCTACCTTTAATGTCTCAAAAACAGATACCGCGAGTGTACACTACACAACATACATAAAAAGATCTTTATTCCCCTTGCTAAATATTCATTTTTTGTTATATTTAACTCAAATTTTACCTTTTGACTAAATAGTATGATCAGATGTATGAAGATTAAATAGGTAAAACAGAATCAAATACATTAAGACTTGTAAATATATTATCTATACAGGAATTTGTGTTGCCTTGTATGTGTGTATAGTCTTTGATGGAAGGTTTAATATCAAAGGAGCTCAAAAACGTTTTTGACGTGTCTGCCCCTTCACACACTCAAGTAGCATACTACTTAAGTTAAAATCAGTAGCCAGAAAAATGATGGGCTCCTTATCAACTATAAATAAATCACAGAGTGTTTTGTCTAATATGTTTATTAAAACTTGTGTTTTTCTATTCGGTAAATGGATAGGATTACAATCTTTTTCTTATCAATTCAAACCTCTGTAGCAGAACATTCAAACCCTGATCTTTCAGACAAACTAGAAATTTCTAATATAAATTTAAATATTGAATATAGCAACATGTAGTTATAATAATGATATTTTAAAACAAATCTTAGTAAAAATTAGAAATTAGTGACATGTACGTCTGGATCCCGCGTATAAAAAAAGTTGATTAATAGCAAGCTGAAAATTTGTTAATAGCTTAAAGGTGTCTAGTCGGACAAACTTTGATATATGGGAACACTGGAAGTTTTAATTGTGGAACAGGTTAAAAATTTGGAACGGTCATACCACGACAGAACTTCCAATTGATTTGTTACCCTTTCATTAAACTCTAATGCAAAAATCAGACTGCTATTTATCACCAAATGGACTTTTTAATGAGTGGAACACTTAGAACATGTCAAATGCCAGGAATTATGACAGGTGATAAAATAGCAGTCTGATTTTTGTACGAGAGTTTAATGAAAGGGTAACAAATCAATTGGAAGTTCTGTTGGACAAAATACATGTGATGTTTTCGTGTTCCCCTGTTTCAGTGTTCCCATATATCAAAGTTTGTCCTACTAGACACCCTTAAGCTATTAACAAATTTTCAGCTTGCTATTAATCAACTTTTTTTTCATATGCGGGATCCAGACCTATTGGTTTACCTTTTACATCAATAAAATGAAAAAGAAGTAACTTAAAATTGTTTATTTAGAAAGTATATTTGAATTACACATAAGAAAATATAAACAAAACCACTTGCTTCTAATCCCGTCTCAACTGGAAGGACTCTTCCTTTACTCCATCTTTAGTAATAATATTTATAAGTACGCTATCTCCAGTGTAGATGTCTCTTTCAGCAGCAGAAATAAATACATCTTTAAGGGTAGACAAAGCTTTCTCCTGACTAAGAGGTTCCCCAGATGTTTTAAGCATGTTCTTCTGTCCAATTTGATTGTCCAACAGAGGCTGAAGAAGAGCTCCAGCTGAACCACCTGCTCTATACGTAGCTTTTTCACAATGTCCAATAGGATCATAGCTGTAAACACAGCCCTTTCCTTCATTATCTAAACCTACTAGAATGTTTGATATATAATAAGGAAAGAATCTCTTGTAGTAGAGCATGGTTGACAACATCTGGGCACATGCAGTTGTAGACATTGTTTTGTTATGCTCTTGTTGGTACATCTGCATGCGAGATTTAAGGATTCTGGTTAATGTTAGAGTGTCACACCAACATCCTGCACAACCCAAAACAGTAGTGCCTGATAGTGGGAAAAGTTTGTTTTGTTCTCTGGTATAAATGGAAAATCCAGTACTCAAACGTGTATCTGCACCAATTATTACAAAGTCTTCACCTGCTATTGCTACTACACTCCTAAAATAATAGAAAATATATTATAAAGCAAATTTTAGACAAAAGTAAATAATTAGAAGAAATTCAGTAAGTAAAATATTTGTACAATTTTTTAGTTCTACTAGTAATAAATACAATAATATAGTAATAAATTTATAAATACAGAACAATCCATTATAGTCCATTTTCACTATTTATTACTAACAAGCTAATTTTTCGTGAGTAGTTTCATTTTGACAAGCCGCCCAACTTTTGTCCTTACAACAATTTTTAAGGGCAAAAAGGCAACAATTTTTGTTTGTGGTAGCTAATAGCGGTAGCAGGGGTGAAATATGTTGATTTGATGATTCTCAAAAATTTATTACTAACTGGTCTGTTTTTGTTAATTCTCAAGATAATTATCTCAATTAGCCGAAAAAATATTTGTCATACAAAATGCAAGGCCTTATCAAAGAGTCCCCCTTTCCAACATGTACCATCACTAGTGTGACCAACTCCAAATCTGTCAAATTCGGGACAAGGTTGAAGAATATACCTAAAATCCGGGACATTTCAATGAAAACCGGGCCATTTCTTTTAAATACAGAAATTTAATATCATCATTTTATTGATTATTATTTAATATTATTATGTTGATAATGATATTTTTGATGGGATTAAGCCATGTTTTTGAATCGTCTTTTCAGAAGACGATAATTATTCAAATACAGAAACAAAAAAAGTCCACAGTTTGAGTTTACGTAGAACTAGAACTATAATACCACGATATAAAATGCATGCATTTTGGATGTGGTATTAGTATTACACTCTAGAAATTGTCAACTTTTTTTCGTCTAACCAATTCAATTGATGTGAATTCCTAGAAAAATAACATATTCAAAATTGCATTTTACCAAAACGTTGAAAATTTGGATGGCCCGGAAGCCTTGTCCGGAACGCTGGGGCACGACTTCGTAATTCGAGCCATGTCCCAGATCTGACTAGTTGGTCACACTAATCATTACCGAGGTCATGAAAAATAATTACAATTTTTTTTTTCTGTTGATTAGTTAATATTTATATGAAGAAAGTGAAAAAAGTATATTAAAGTGTGTAAATATATTTACACACTTTAATATACTTTTTTCACTTTCTTCATTCTTTCAAGTGTGTACAAAATTTATCAGTCTTTCAACTAATATTTATATAATTTAACACCCAGATTGTCCTACAAATTGCTTGGTATGTTATCCTGGTCCTACGTTCAAAAGTTGTAGTAAAAATACCTGATGTAAAAATAATTACTATCAAGCTGAATCTTCGTGAATAGCTACGTTTTGATGAGACGCCCAACAATTTCCTGTACGAAAATTTTCGTTCGTGGTGGTTTACAGGGGTAGCAGGGACAAAGTATATTAATTTGACAATTCTCAAAAATTTATTACTAACCGTTTTTTTTTTGTTAATTCTGAAGGTAATTATCTAAATATACTGAAAAAATATTTGTCATATAAAAACCAACGTTTTGTCAAACAGTCTCCCCTTTTCTACATGGTCATGAAAAATAATTACTAACCACTTAATTTTTTTTCTGTTGATTAGTTAATATGTACTTATAATAATTGAACACCCACGTTGTCCTACAAATTGCATGGTCCGTTATTCTGGTCCTCCTATTAATAAGTATTTGAAATTCATGAAATTAAAAATAATTTATATTTTGTTATTAGAGCTGAGTTACACTGTATGCATATGCACAGCGTTGTTTACAATGTCAGCAACGAATATAGGCGCATAGGCCTTTTCATCACATTTTTTTTGTGCACATGACAATTCTTGTCGGACTAGCGATACATACCTGTTTTCTTGTAGGGCATTGTTTTATTTAGATGAAAAACACACTTACCCATCACGTGATACCTTTGTCCTACAGTTACTAATAAAAAAATGGTCTTGTGGTATTAACGACTTTTGAATGTAGGAACAGGACAACCTGCCACACAATGTGGGTGTTAAATTATATAAATATTAACTAATCAGCAGAAAAAAAATCAGATGGTTAGTGATTCTTTTTCATGACCTCATTAATGGTACATGTTGGAAAGGGGGGCTCTTTGATAAGATCTTGCATTTTGTAGGACAAATATTTTTTCGGCTAATTGAGATAATTATCTTGAGAATAAGTTATCTCCAGTTAGTAATAAATTTTTGAGAATAATCGAATCAACATATTTTACTCCTGCTACCCCTGTTAGGTTAGGTACCACAAATAAAAATTGTTGTAAGGACAAAAGTTGGGCTTCTCATCAAAATGAAGCTACTCACAAAAAATTAGCTTGTTAGTAATAAGTAGTGAAAATGGGCCCGTGATCCCGGACTATAAAGTTTTTAAAAAGTTTAAATACAAACAGAAAATCTAATATCTCTCTAATTACGAGAAGACAAATAACAGTAATCAGTTAACAAAAGCATACATGTGTAAGAATAAGGAATGAAAGCTTAAGAGGATGGGTACGCATTTTCGGCTGCAATGCTATTCAAATGGGGATTCATTTTTTTCAAATCCTGAGAAAACTAAAAAGTATTTTTGAAAAATTTAAACGCAGAATGAAAGATTACGTTATTAGTGAGGGCCGAAAGTCCCTGAGAACTTCTATAATGTTTATTTTAATAAGTTACAGAAGTGAAAAACTAAGAGAAAATTTAGTGTGATTTTTAATTTCAAATATCTCATTCAAAATAAACTTTTTATTTATTCTAAAGGACTTTCGGCCCTCGGTAATAATGTAGTCTTTAATTCTGCGTTTAAATTTTTTAAAAGTATATATGTATTAGTTTTTTGAGGATTAGAAAAAATGGACACCATGTCTGTGGTAATATTTTCCAAATCTATCTTTGTCTTACAACGCACTCAGTCGAATAGAATATTATCAACATATTGTCAGTCAAACATTGACAATCAGTGACAATTTTAAATATTTGACATGGCATTGGGAATATTTTGAGTTGTTGATTAAATAATATTGATATATAGTGTAATTCAGTGGTTCCCAACCTTTTTCCCATGATCGCCCCCTTAGACAGGTTTCACCGGTTGTGGTTACTATAATCGCCCCCCTCCCCAATTAAATTGAAACAAAATATTATTCAGTACAATATTGATTTATTTTTACATTTCGTAAAATGATACATGGTAAGTCATCATTCAATCTCCGCTTGTCCACTGCTGGACATAGATCTTTCTCATAATTTTCCCTCTATTTCGATCTTGTGCCTCTTGCATTTTGTCCACGTGTTGGTGAACATGGTTAGTAATAATTGTTAATTTCTCCCTTGGGCCTGGTAATACTCACATAATTTCTTTATGTCTGGCTCAATGTTGGTTAATAACTATGTACCTCAAATCCCCTCCAAGGTGGAGGCAATATGTTTGAAGATTCTCAGAATAACCACATGATGATTTCTGGGGAATTTGGTCAGACCTACTCTCTGTATATTTTCTTCAAAAATAGACAGTTTGTCAATGAATGCTCCGACTACTCCCTTCGCTTTGGCCATATTTATGTTCTTCCTTTGTAATTCCAGATTCGTTCCATTTAATTTTTCAGAAATATCTGATAGTTAAGCGATGTCATTTCGCTTCTCTTGTAGTGCTGTACTCAGTGTGGGGTCAGTAGTTATCAGAAATTCGATAATAGTATCCATGAGACTGCAGAACCGCCGTAAGCAATTCCCTTTCGAAAGCCAGCGGACTTCCATATGTAGTACTGTAGTAGCAATGTATTAAATATCTCATCATTTTCTTTACAGAGTGTCAGAGTGTACGAAATATTCCATCATTCTTTGGTTTTGCTTTAATTTTATTTACCTCATCTATGACAAGACCAATATTTACATATGAAGCACAGACATGGACCTTCACAAAGGAAAATATGGAAAGAATGGCCAATACTCAAAGGGCAATGGAAAGAAAGATGCTGGGTATCAAGATAAGTGACAAAAATAAAAATACATGGATCAGAAATAAAACCAAAGTGAAATATCTAAACAAACATGCAGCTACTCTCTAGTTAAAAACATGATAAAACAACAGACAAAAAGTCGGAAGATGGAATGAAGCGACAATCCACTGAATACCTTGGGACCGTAAAAGAGGAAAGGGCAGACCACAGAAGAGATGGTCGAATGACCCAAAAAGATACTCTGGGACCAGATGGACAGGATTAGCACTGAACGAAGAAGAGTGGAAAAATAAGGGGGAGGCCTACGTTCAACTTTGGACAAATGAAGGGCAAAAGATAGATAGATGACAAAACGACCACAATTTTGGCCATACACTTTTTGTTGAAGTCAGATCGGCAGGGTCGGTACCTACTCTCATCATTCGTATCCCACTTTTATCCCTTTCTCTTTTGTGCGGATGTTCGCCCAATACGAAAGCTCGATAAAAGGAAAATGCAAAATTAATTATAGTGTATTACTTACCTATAGAATTAAATTGTATCATGATTCATAGCCCTCTGTTACTAGACGAGATGTTTGTGTTATTATTACCTGCATTGGTGTACATTTAATTACTTTTTATTATCCTATGGATATCCGATCGAAAGTATTGTTTTTTCTTCTCTATTACCCATTTCTCTTTTCGCAGATGCTAATCGCCCACCTTATCGCCCCCTTTTCTCTATTGCCCCCCATATCGCCCCCTTCGCTCTATCGCCCCCCTGAAAATCTCATATCGCCCCCCGGTTGGGAATCACTGGTGTAATTGATAAATAATTGATTGTAATTGATAATAATTGATAATAATTGTAATTGATAATAATTGATTTAATATGTGAACTTAATAAAAAGTTATTTATTGTGTATTATTTGTGGAAGATCCAAGCAGAGAATACATCAGGATAATATATTCTGTGATCCAAGTATTTTGTTGTTAAAGATGTTCAAAATTGTAAGCGTTCCATAGTAACAATATATTATTAAAAAATCACTTTAACACTTTTCCTCTTTTCTCGATTGAGTATTAGTTTTTGTTGTACATATAAATTATTACAATCACTGAATACATAGTTAGTGAAAAAATTATCACATTTATTAACTGAATTAATAATTTGCAATTATACAAATAACAGTTATCCAAGATCATTCAAAAGCCATCTCTTTAAGTTAATGATGACATTTTCAAGTAGAATAACATTCTAGTAATGTTAACATATCCATACCAGTGTGAATTTTACTACACGTAATTTGCAGTGTAAAGACAGAAAAAGTAGGGATAGCCGTAAAATATTTGCGAATTATATACCCATGGCCTTAAAAGAACCATACATGAGAAACCTAGGCTAAACTCTCTTAAGTATTTCTGCACGAACCAAAGTGTAAGGTGACCAAACAACAGAACAGTACTCTAGATGTGACCTAACCAGAGAATTAAACAGCAACTTCAATGTCCACAAGTTATTAAAATCAGATGAGTGTCCTTTAACAAATCCAAACTCTTTCAGTGCTTTAGCAGAGATATTGTATTCTACATGCTTAGTGTTGGAAAATTCTCGAGAATGAAAAATCGGAGAATATTCTCGATATGGAGAATTTTCTGAGAATGAACCCCATGACTCACTTAAGAATATTGTTGAAGATGAAAAATAGGGTTTTAAAAATCATGATCTATACAAAATTATGAGACGAAACAACAGTGTTCTTTGTATATAAAAAAATACAAAACAACAGAAAACACAAAATTTCTTTGATAAAAAAATTAAATTTTCTTCATGTTGTTCTGAAGCTATTTCCTTGTGGCATTTTTATAATTACGTATTTTTTATGGGAAATAAGCCACAATTTTACTAAAAAATGAATTTATTAACGTTTCGAAGCCCAAATCGGGTTTCGTTGTCAAAATACAAAATACTATTAAAATAAAACAAACATGTTGTTGCTAAGTAAAAAAATTCTTCTAATAATTTATTTAAACTGACTCATTTATATTGGCAATTCAGACGTATATTATACATTTTAAAGTAGAAGACTTTAAAATGATATCGCCAATATTTATGAGTTGCGTTCCTGGGATGACTTTACTAAAAGATAGTTCATCCGATTACATGAAATCAATCCCAACTCAAGAATATCCGTCGCAAAAAAAATCATAGCATGTGATCTGTCTTTAAAAAGACAACCAAATGCAACGATGACAGTAAAATTCTCGCGTTAGAGATTCCATAGTAAATCACGAGGGAAAACCAGGAAAAAACCTCGTGATACTATCCCGACATCGTAAGTATTTGGTCTTACATTTAATCTACCTTCAAAAAACTAATACCAAATTCTGACTTTAATATGTTTAAATTATAAATAATATTAATATTACATAGATATACAATAAGTAATACTAAAATATAAAATTTGTACTAACTCGATATGTTATTGACTTACTAATCGTGGTATTTTCTTTCTATTGACTTCCTCTTTCAGTATGGGTAACCACATCCTACTGCATTCTACCGAGGAATTTGCGACACAATTGGTTTCATTTAGCATAATTAGAGCCGCTTCTTTGATTTTTCTCTTTTTACTATCTGATTCTTTCAGGACTATACTTGAATCTCTCCACTGAACTCTATGTTCATTATCCCATGCGTGTTGACATATCTGAGATCTATCAAAAACAGAGAATTTGATAGATCTCAGATATGTCAACACGCATGGGATAATGAACATAGAGTTCAGTGGAGAGATTCAAGTATAGTCCTGAAAGAATCAGATAGTAAAAAAGAGAAAAATCAAAGAAGCGGCTCTAATTATGCTAAATGAAACCAATTGTGTCGCAAATTCCTCGGTAGAATGCAGTAGGATGTGGTTACCCATACTGAAAGAGGAAGTCAATAGAAAGAAAATACCACGATTAGTAAGTCAATAACATATCGAGTTAGTACAAATTTTATATTTTAGTATTACTTATTGTATATCTATGTAATATTAATATTATTTATAATTTAAACATATTAAAGTCAGAATTTGGTATTAGTTTTTTGAAGGTAGATTAAATGTAAGACCAAATACTTACGATGTCGGGATAGTATCACGAGGTTTTTTCCTGGTTTTCCCTCGTGATTTACTATGGAATCTCTAACACGAGAATTTTACTGTCATCGTTGCATTTGGTTGTCTTTTTAAAGACAGATCACATGCTATGATTTTTTTGCGACGGATATTCTTGAGTTGGGATTGATTTCATGTAATCGAATGAACTATCTTTTAGTAAAGTCGTCCCAGGAACGCAACTAATAAATATTGGCGATATCATTTTAAAGTCTTCTACTTTAAAATGTATAATATACGTCTGAATTGCCAATATAAATGAGTAAGTTTAAATAAATTATTAGAAGAATTTTTTTACTTAGCAACAACATGTTTGTTTTATTTTAATAGTATTTTGTATTTTGACAACGAAACCCGATTTGGGCTTCGAAACGTTAATAAATTCATTTTTTAGTAAAATTGTGGCTTATTTCCCAGAAAAAATACGTAATTATAAATTTTCTTCTTAACAGCAAATAATCGATGCAGTATGATAAAAGATGAGACCTCAGATTCAGAATCTATTTCTATCATTAGCTCATCCTAGCCATTTACAATCTGCATTTCAATGTACTGACGAGTTGTGGGATTTTGTTTTTCACGATTGGCCAGCTCAGTCATGGATTGGTCTACGTCCAACAATTTTAAATTGTGAGCAATAAAAGTTACCTTACGAGCCCGTTCAGCAGTGAGCCGGTTTCTTTTAGAGGAGTGAATAAAAAAACCATAAGTACTGAAACTTCTTTCAGTCGCTGCACTGGATGAAAGCATGCTTAATATATCAACTACTATTTTAGTTAATTTTGTTCTGAAACATGTACCTTTTCACCATATGATTAAGTCTAGTTTTTCATTTGATTTTACAACGTATGGTTTTCCAAAAAATCCCTCCTTAGACCAATAAAGTGCCAAATCTGCCATTATTTCAGCCGACTCATCACCTTTAAAGTTGCTAAATTATCTACAAACTCAAGTTTCCTCAACTTGTTCTTCTCTGCTTAAATGAACACCATTCCAAATATTTGCAGGATAATATTGCACCAAAACAATAAATATTGACACTGTAAACACCCTTGCTAGTGGTTCATGGGATTGGCAAAAACAATATACCTACATATTTTTTAAATTATAGTAATTTGACCCGTATCTAGTTTTTAGTTTTGTTTCGGTTTTTGAAAATATAGAAAATTTTTGCCGAGAATATTCTCTAGAGAATTTTCTGGCCGAGAATATTCTCTTCTAACATCACTATTATACATGCTCACCAAAAGATAACTAACACTGAAATATAACACCAAGATCTTTATAACCAGATATTTTTGTATATGTACATTACACTTAGAGGGATTTAAATTTCATTTGTGATAAGAACAATAGTCCTGCAAACATGTTAATACATCCTGTAATCGAACACAGTCAGATGGCTTCTAAATTATTTGAAACAATTTAATATCATCAGCATAAATTAGTATTTCAGTCTTTAATACATTGTACTACATTACAGTAAAACCTCGATACAACGGACCCCTATTTAACGGACTTCAGATATAACGGACAAAAAATCCAATCAAATGTAAAAAAATGAATGCAGAAAAAATTGAAAAATCGAATTCTGAAAGAAAAATCAGCAATGACAGAATCTTGGTACTGCTTTTACTTATGCTAATCCCGATATATTGCATGGATTGACTGCCATAATTGTTGACAAATCTCATAACCCTAGAGTTGTCAAAGATATAATGCATCATCTGCCCGTTTCATATTAGGTCATGAGGTACAGCTCTAATAAGGCATGGTTCACCACAGATATTTTCAAAAATTGGATTTTAAAGAATTTGTACCTACAGTGAGAAAACTTTAAGAGAAGAAACTGGAAATACCACCGAAAGAGGTGAAATGTTTATTCATTTTAGACCACACTCCTGCTTATCCCCCTGAAAATATTCGTCATTCAGAAGATGGCAACTTTAATTGTGTAATTCTACCAAAAAATACATCGCTTATTCAACCCACCCAAATTATTCACTTATCAGTGAATAATTTTGGCAACCAAATTAGTATATTGCAGAAACTTTTTACATGAGGTAGAAAAGTAAAAAAGTAGCAAATAAAACTAGATTCCTTTTTTAACGTACAGATTTGTCCACTGTATCTAGTATCAGTACCCACATATTTAAAAAAAAATTCATTTATTTTAAACCTATTTTTATATAATGGACATCCTATCCCCCCAATTAGTCCATTATATCGAGGTTTTACTGTATTTATAAATAAGATGAAGAGTAAAGGTCCCAGGTGGGAGCCCTGTGGCACACCGGATAGAGCTAGATATTCATCAGATGTAGCAATGAGAAAAATAAGAAACAATTAAGTTAAGAACATTGCCTTTGATTCCTAATGAACATAACTTTCGCTGTAACAAACCGTGATACACCTGATCGAAGACCTTAATAAGATATGTACAGATTGTGCTGATTTGGTAACCCTTTTCAATATATTCAGGTAAAAATCAATGGATTAGTTGCAGTGGATCTACCCCGATAAAAACCATGCCGTTTAGTAGTAATCACGCCAGATAACTCCCTGCTCAAATGATCACATATACATAGGGTTACCATACGTCCGGACAGTCCGGATTTGAAAGACATGTCCGGATTGGCGTCCGGATATGAGAAATGTCCCGATTTTTTTTTACTAAAAACATGAAAAATACTAGGCCCAATGGTGGGAAATTTTATTCGGCGCAGCACCTTACGTCTAAAGTATGTTAAAACATATAGGTGTATTTTAAACTGGCAGAGATTTCCGATGTTAGTTGCATATTGTAACGAAACAGCTGTACTTCTAATTGTGGCACATGCATTTCGCATATACATAAATATGTAAAATGTAGAGGTAGAAACACAGTCAAATTCATATTTTAAATTTTCTGCAACCCCTTGGACTACCCTGTCCGGATTTGGCTTTAATAAATTATGGCAACCCTACATATACAATATTTTCAAAAATTTTAGGAACAAGGGATAGAGTAGCAATAGTGGTTTAATATATGACCTCTTCCATTCAGTAGGAAAAATGCCACTCTCGAAAGATTTATTTCGATAGATATTACAACAAAACTGGAAGAAGCAAATCTATTCCATATAAAAGTTTACATACTATTTTAAAGAAAATATATACTTACCCTCCATTATCTGCATAGGGGTTAATTTGACGTTGCATTGGAGCAGTGGAATAATCGGGATAATATGCATTATTAGCTGTTTGCATCATTTTAACTAATTATTTTATAAAAAAAGATTGTTGAATGTAAAAAATCAGCTAGTCAACACCGGACAATAATGACAAGCATGAAAAGTCGAAATAACTGCAGTTAAGTTAGCTTTTCTTCTTCTTATATCTTTTATCTCTCCACAGCCATCTGACATTGTGACATATTGACATTTGACATTGACATAATCAGACATAATTTTTGATAGGTTATAAAATATTTGATTTTTGCTTTTTGCAACCGGGAGTTTTGATTTATTATTTATTTATAATTCATAAATTCATAGGATTTATTTGAGGGAAAATTTGGCACAGATTTGGGGATGCCTGTTGTGTTAAGTGTTGGTAGAGAGTAATCAGGTAATACTATACATACCTTTACTTTTTTTTTATTACTCCAATTTATTTAACAATCTGTTCCATTAGGAACAATCCGTTAAAGTTATGACTTTCTTAGGCTATGACATGTAGGTAAGAATTCCAATGAAAACTTTCCTTTCCAAATTGTCAACAAATGCATAGATAGTACTACTAGTAAAATAAAGTAACACTTAGAATAGTTCTAATTTATCTAAGATCTAGTTGGTAAGTCAGTTGGTTTATAAAGCTTCAGTCTGCAAACTTCACCCTCCGTCTTTAATAATTCACTCCTGAAACCATTTGGATGTGCACTACAGTTGAGTCCGCGAGTCTTTACCTGTGCGTCATCATTTAAAGCATACGAAATAAGTCGGAAATCTATTTCACGCAACAACAACTGACAGAAAGTGGCTACTGTTCCGATTACTGGTTTTATTATAAAATTTGACCTTATCAAATCTATAGAATGTCAAATGTAAGTTTTGCTTCAAAATTTTTGTGCAGAATTACAGCTACATTTGAAGTAGCTTAATAAATTATCTTATTATTATTGATTAATAAATAAATAAACAATTTATAAAAAAATTCAGTAACATATTTTATTTTTGTTATTTTATTCACTTTGACGGAAATCCACACACAATAATTTCTTTACTGTGTGAATGACGTTAGCTTTGTATGTGTTAAATATTAATTGCCAAAATATAATTATTTACCTTAAAATTTGAAAGCCAAATATAAAATTAGTTGTGAAAACAACTGTTTGTGTAATATAAAGAAACTTCAAAACGCAAAAATTCGACAAAAACCGCAAAAAATTCAACTGACTGACAGCCACAAAAGTAAACAAAGAAGAAACGTCAAACAAATTGTGCTTAAAATATGAAAACATACCGAATCATCTTTTTTTGTACCTATCTCTTTTCAATGCACTGAGTCTAGATGGTTCATAAAAATAACATGTGTTTTTACTTAATAACAAACGGCAGCTGGTTTGTCATGAGTTTCATGCGTGGAAGAGGATGATGCTAGATAAACAGTATGTGTTTTATCTCGCCAGGTATTAATGACGCACAGGTAAAGACTCGCGGACTCAACTGTAAGTCTTTCTTCATACTTTTCACTGTATTTGCTGATTTCTTCTTTAGGTTTGTTCCAACATAAACTTTTGGACAATCCAGAAACCGTCACGACGATCACCGCCCTGTGCAGTACCATGGAATCTATTATTTCGTTCCCATGGAACCCGTGGAACATGAATTATCTAGCAACGAAACAGTAATCTGATGGTTCTTGGTCGTGTTGGAACAAACCTTTTGATGCTGGGAACTTTCAGGTTTCTCTATTATTGCGTTGGGGACGTACCATGGAGCGTTTATTATGGTTCTTAATGCCTTATTTTGAAAACGTATGATTTCCAAGTTAGAGTTGCTGGCTGAGCCCCATAGCTGTATGCCATAGATCCATATGGGTTTAAGTATGGCTTTGTATACCAATAATTTGTTTTCAATTGATAGTCTTGAATGTCTGCCCAGAATCCAGTACATTTGTTGAAGTTTGAGTCCACATTGCTTTTTTTGGTGAAGATGTGTTTTCTCCATTTTAGTATTTTATCTAGATGTATGCCCAGGTATTTGGTTGTATCTACTTGTATCTACTTGTACTAATTGTTTGTTGTTTATGTATACTGGTGGACAGCTCTCTCTTCGCTTGGTAAATGTCATGTGGGTCGATTTTGTTTCATTAGCTTTTAGTTTCCATTTTTTTAACCATTTTTCTATTTTATTTAAGTGGGCTTGTAAGTTATGCGAAGCTCTTTGGGGGTCTGTGTGAGAGGCAATAATACCTGTGTCATCTGCGGATGTTGCGACTGGTAGGTCAGCAGTAAATAACAGGTATAGTAAGGGACTGAGTACACTACCTTGTGGGACACCGGATTTTATTTTAAATAGTTCTGGTTACTGGATAATTGTCAAGGCCATAGTAAAAAAAAATAAGAAAAAATAAGATTTAGGTTATGTTATTAAAACGTAAACAATTGTATGTAGTAAATAAACTTAGTTATTAAAATGCAGTACTGCAAGCAAAATACAATTAATTAAATTTACCTTTATATAATAATTGCATATCATATCAATATTGTGGAGCAATATATAATTTTTGTCCTTCAATGACAGTAGTTATGAAATTTACGTCAATTTGACAATTTCAATTGACATGAATTATTTAAGAAAGTTGCAATATTTCTCCGCTATTCGCGCACGATCGTTTCGCGTATCCCTTCCAAGTACTTGCACACCGCGAATAGCGTTACAGCCCAAGTTGTATCCGCCTCTAAGTATCTGTCTCTGGCTGCTCTCCTCCAGTTATCCGCCCTCAATATCTCTTTAGCATCAGTTCTCACTACATCTATCCACCTCATCCTTGGTCTTACTACTGAGGTGACCTTCCTCATGAGGTGACCTGCCCAGCGCAATCTTTGTATTTTTGCATAATTTGCTATAGAGGTTTCTTTGTAATACTGGTATAACTCGTGGTTGAACCTTATTCTCCATACACCATTGTCACAAATGGGTCCCAATATCCTCCTTAACATCTTTCTTTCAAAAGTTTTAATAAAGTTTATTGTCTTTTCTGTCATGATCCATGTTTCTACGCCATAATATATGTACTATTATTGGTCATATGATCGTTTTATTATATTCTATACCAGGGGTGGCCAAACTCCTTGGTAGTCCGAGCCATTTTTCAAAATTATAAATTTCTCGCGAGCCGCATTATACTATTATTTAAAAAGTGTAAAAAATGTATCAAATTATTCTCTCGGTGTTTGGATTTCACTGATTTTAAAGTGAAATAAAATGGTTCACATCGTTATTTCAAATATGCAAATAATTCTACAAGCAGCCTTTACTAGTTCAGGATACTTTTCATTTGAATTTTTTTCAGGATTCTTCATCATCCTTACATATTTTTCTGGGACGGCTTATTGATTTATCGTCTTTCAAAAAATATTGTCTTTAACACTCTCTGTTCCTCTGATCTTACCACATGACGCTGCCCATCTTATCTTAGCTTTTATATGTCTGATGATGTTTTCAGTATCATACACAGTCACCAACTCAGCTTTGCGACGCATTCTCAACTCTCCATCAATTATCCATCTCTTTGAGGACCAGATATCATTCTAAAAACCTTCCGTTCAAATACCAGCAGCTTATCACTTAATTCCCACTGATGTATAATCATAATCCATGTTTCACTTCCATATGTAAGAATTGGGTGAATAATTGCCATGTACAGTCTTAATTTAGATTGTCGTTTTAGCAGCTACTTCGAAGTTGTGGTCATCCATAGTTATGTTCTGCCTAACTCTTGGTCTTGGACTTCTGGTTACTAGCATCTATTTCGTCTTCTTTTCATTTATTCGAAGGCCCAAACTACTTGTTTCTTCCTCAAGTTGTGAAAACGCCTCTCTCCCGTCTCTTGTAGAATGAGCGGCTGCACCTAGATCATCAGCAAAGGGGAACAATCGTTTTGATCCTCGATTTGCAAATCGCCCTGTCAACTCAGATGATATTTTACTTATTAGATATTCTAAGGCCAAATTGAATAGCAACGCTGATAAGGAGTCTCCTTGTCTAAGTTCTGTTGTTAATCTTTTATATTTGTTGTCAGTAATTTAAGACATTTTGAAGAATTAAAAGTAATTCAAGTACATTTATTGAGAGCCACAAATAATCCTTCAAAGAGCCACATGTGGCTCGCGAGCCACAGTTTGGCCACCCCTGTTCTATACTTTAGTTCCCTATGGATGTCTTTGGATCAAAACACCAGTGACAGAGAGAAGTATGCTTTGTTAGCAAGCATTATCCGTTTCTGAATTTCCTCCTCCTTGCTGCCATCCTCAGTTACCTGTACACGCAGATATTTTTTTTTGTAATAATCTTTTCTGAATTGCGCTTGCCTGTAAATAAATAAATAAATAAATAAATGAATAAATATGTGAGCTGTTTTACTACTTCAATATTAGCATTGTCTATTGTCAAATTCTGCAAGATTCGTTGTTTCCTTGCTTGTATTAGGGCTTTAGTTTTATCTTCTTTGATGGCTAGCCCTATTTCTTTCGCATTTTCGTCAAGCTCCACATAAAGTTCGTTGATATTTCTTGCTTGTTGATCTCTCTTGCGTTGATATCAAGTAGTTTACATTATCTGCATATCTACATTAAAATCTATTTAGACTTATTAAACAATAAATTTTTTGGGGTTACGGACACTCTTCCTATAACATATTCCATTTTTAGTTATTACTAAATTAATATTAAATATTAGGTATACTTAGTGGCATTAGAAGTGTTACACCCAGAAGGAATCATTTCTGGAACTTAATTTTTGGCGACATATCACATTTTCATCAAGAATGCAACGATAACATTGGCAAGACTTTTTATTGACATGTAATAAAAAAAAATTAATAATTTGTTTGGCGACCCCGTAGCTGAATACACTCTTGTACACGTCTAGGCATTGACAAAATGAGATGATAGATGTCTGCTTGTGGCACCTCGTTTCAAGCAACTTGAATTTCATGGATTAACTGTGCCAAAGTCTGTAGAGGCTGGTTCAAACTGGACAGTCTCCTTCCCATCATATCCCACACATGTTCGATAGCTTTTAAACCCGGTGAACGGGGGAGATACGGCAAATTTAACGCCCGCTTCTTAGAGAAAGTTTATAGTTCGACGAGCAATATAAGGACGCGCGTTGTCTTCATGAAAAAGAGCGTTTCGACGGCCGTCTAGATAAGGCAGTAAAGTGGTTTGTAAGATGTCATCAACATAACGCGCATCTGTCATACTGCCTCGAATAAACAAAAGTAGTAATCGGCTACCATAGGCAGTAACCCCCCAAACCATTACTCCAACTGTCCTGTGTAGATGCCTCTCAACAGCAAACCCGATATCTCGTCGCTTTTCACGGCGGCATCTTATCATTTTACGACCACCATGCATACCTAAACAAAATCGCGATCATCGCTGAATGCTGCATTATGCCATTCTACCACCCAATGCTGCCGTTTTCTGCACCACTTTAAACGTTGATGACAGTGGTCCGCAGTCAAAGGAAGCACTCGTCGTGGGCGGAATGAAACCAGTTCAAAGGCTCGAATGCTACGTTATAGGGTACGTATAGTAATAACTCTACCTTCTACTCCAAACCATTGGTCAGCGATTTGACGTGTAGTAGCAAAACGGTCTTGCAGAGCCAGGAGTCTAAAGCGCCTATCTTGACGACCTGTGGTACACCTCGGTTGACCAGTTGGTCTTCTTCGTGTTCCTCTACCTTCGTTTGTCCACACACGACACACTCGCATAACTGTCATTGTCGTACAATTAACACGACCGCCAATTTCGCGATACGAAAAACCCATATCTCTATAGGCACTAATTCTACCCCTGTCAAAATCGCTAAAATGGTGGTAATTTTGGTGTCTTCGAACTCGAGGCATATGCTTGCACTGAATACAATTAGACTGAGGAATAATAACTAAAAATTTCTGTACCAACCGGTCCTCATAAATTAGTCTTTTCACAAAAAAATTTAAAGATAAAACTTTCTTTTTACAAAAACTATAAAAGATAAGCATTGATATCATCATAGCATGCTTTAAATATAATCATTGTGATGCCAAAAAATTAAGTTCAAGAAATGATTCCTTTTGTGTGTAACACTTCTAATGTCACTGAGTATATTATGGCTATAAATATAAAGTACTGCAATTTAGCAATATAATTATACTGAGAAATCTTTGAGCTAAAAATTTACAACATATACAAAATACACAAAAGGAAAGAACAAAATCAGTGTAGAATTAAAAATATAAAAGCAGTTGATGAATTACTGCATTTTAAGTGATAAGAAAAGAAGGATAATATGATATTTTATCCCCAACAAAAATAGTGAAATATAAAAGACATGTTGCATAAATATTTTGAGCCTTATAATAAAAATTGCAATATAATACATGTAGAGATTTAATAGAAGAAATAAGGCACAATGGACCTAACAATATGGAAAATGCATCTGATATACAGAAACCATCTGTTATATATTCACAGGGACTTTGATATTATGTGTGGTGTTGATTTGCAGAATAAACACCTGATCTTGTGCCTCCTGCATCCAATTTTTATGGCAACTTTTTAGATGATCAGTCCAACATGTTGCTGGACGACCTCTGATTAGTTAGACATCATCTCTTTTTTTTTCTCTTCCAGCATCCTCTTTATCAATCTGTTATCTATCATCTGAGCTATGTGACCGGCCCAGTTCCACTTTAGTGTTACTATTCTTTCTACAGCATCAGCCACTCCTAATCATCCTTGTAGCTGGAAGTTTTGGATCTTATCTCTGAGTGAAGTGTCCAACATAGCATGTTCCATCACCCTTTGAGCCACAAGGATTTTTGGATATTTCCTTGCCATGGTCATTGTTTTCTCTCTCAAGTCAACACTGGCAAAACACACTGATGACCTTGGTATGTCGGCTGATTTGAAAATGTGGTTCAACTTGCCGAAGACTGCCCAAGTCAGTCTTATATGATGGAGAAGCTCAACGGTTTGGTTATCTTTTCCTATTTTTCTACTGTAAGGTCATGAATCTCGTGACCTACCTGGGTTTTAGATATATTTATTTTCAATCCCCTTTCTAGCAAGGGAAGGTAGAGATAAAGTTCTTTGGCCTCATCTGTCCTATCAGCTATTAGCACAATATAATCTGCAAATATCAACATAATATCAATGCCGAAATATCACCAATAATACCGCCATATAATATACTGTTTTCAGGGAAACATACTCGTAAAGGAAACATAATAGGAAAATACTTGTGAAGGACATGTGTAACCTAACTATGGCACCAAATATCACACATGAGGGACTAGCTCAAGGAGCACCTAATTAATAATAATAAAATTAATAATTAATAAAATTTCCCTAACCATGAGAGACAGATAATCCCAGTGGCAAATTAAATAAAATATTTATGAGCCATATTCAACACTAAAATGAACAGAGAATATAAGGAATATGGAAAGAGAAGCTGAATAAGGCGTAAGCATTATGAGAATACTGACTTAGTGTGTAGCACACCCTTTTAATAACCTATAAAGGTATTGTGAGACCCCATCTGTAATATTTATGTGCTAACCTTAAACTCTTTAAAGAAAAAAAAAAAAATAAATGAATAACCATTTTCAATTTCGTTGCAAAACGAAACCACAGCCGAACCATATTCCAGTCCAATCGGAGAGTGCTGCAAGCACCTCTACCGGTTTCGAAACTTATTAGTCTCTCATCAGGAGGCACATATGCTGCTCTCCCTGATCCAACCAAAACAAACCCCAGCGTGCAGTCCCGGATTGCAACGAACGAAATGGTATAGATGCCCTAGCGGCAACTGCTAGCAAAAAGACTAAGTTTTCACTCTAATGGCATATAAAACAACATAATGCAATTCTACATCCCACCAGAATGAAAACAATGGGAACCTTCTCTGGTTACACCTCCGAGGTAAGCCAATTTTGCAAGCCATACGGATGCTGAGACAATTTGCAAGCCATACGGATGCTGAGACTAAGGAAGATGAGGGAATTCTACAATTTACAATTCACGTCCCATCTGCTCAGCGCGGTAGGAGGTGTAACCTAATTTCGTTTTGCAACGAAATTGAAAATGGTTATTCATTTTTGATTTACATTTACTCTGTGTGGAGTATGAAGGGAACCATTCTCGTTGGAACTTTACCGCGCTTAGCAGATGGGACGTGAATTGTAAATTGTAGAATTCCCTCATCTTCATTAGTCTCAGCATCCGTATGGCTTGCAAATTGTAGAAGCCTCGGAGGTGTAACCAGAGAAGGTTCCCATTGTTTTCATTCTGGTGGGATGTAGAATTGCATTATGTTGTTTTATATGCCATTAGAGTGAAAACTTAGTCTTTTTTCTTTAAAGAAACTATATTACAAACACTTGACAAAATACACTACCAAGCATGAGTGCATGAATAATCTACCTCTACTAATAATTTGATGTTAGAGAGTGGGGGGGAATGATAATTAGAAAAATCGGGCTTCTAAAAATCATGAAGAGGGCCAAATCTCATCAAAATAAAGAACCAATTCTACCAACATATAGCACATAGAGATGACACAACCAATTGTTTTAAAATAAACGTCAAAATTGGAATGAAAAACATATTTCAATAGTATTTTCCACCCAAAAAAAAATAGATGTTACATACAATATCCTATATTTCATCAATGAAATTAATACATATCACAGTTACATATGGATCTTTACTGATACGTAGTTCCTTAGAACCCCAGTAACGATCAGTGAAGTGAAGAACAAATTAAAACAAAATGGAAGGTACCAACAATGTCAGTTCTAATTTATTGTCAAAACCTTGGTTTTACAGTTTCTTATTTGTTGGTGGAAGAAAAACGTATAACTTGGTGTTTATTATTACCTTTTACACGAAATCACAAAATAATTTAGTTAACACTATCAATAGAAAGAGAAGATGTCCGGACAGTCTAGACAGTCTGTAAGGAAAATGAAGAAATGTCACTTGAACTGGCCAAGAAGCTGAGAAGTGGAGGACAACAAACCCAAAAAGAGTATCAAATTTCAATATTTAGCCAATTAACTTGAAACTGTTCATTTTTGAAGTTATACTTCTTTAGGCGCGATTGAGAGTAAAATGTCATAATACTGCGCGCATGCGCACACAGACAGTATGGCGTTTAGTGGCTAATCTTTCAAATTATGTATCAGCGCAAATAAGCCATTAAAATAATATATTAGTGTTTTTTAGTAAATGTATTATTTATTATAATTTTTGTGTCTTTGGATTTGTCTTCTAGTCTAGGCGCCAAATAAAGGTAACCGTGTCCTTTTCAATTCTGATGGACAAACTCAGTGGTTTCTTATGGATTTTTGGCTGCTGATTACGAATTTCGAGGGTGGAATTCGATCCGAGTGGTCAAAAAATTGTTATAAATAATTTAATTGTTTATACATTGTTTATAAGGCTCTGGCTCATAAACTAAAAGAGATAAAAAAAATGTTTCAAATAAAATTTGTTCGTTAATAAAAAACGAAGAAAAAACGTTTACTAAACTTAAATCCAACAATTAGAACTCAAGATATTGTAAAATAAGTGCACAATGCAAATTGCAAATTGCAAAATAAGTATTTTTCGAAGCTTTATCGATCGTAACTCGGCTTCTACGCATGAAAATGAGCCAGAGAGATTCATTTGTTTTAAAGTTATATGTTTGAATTTAAAATTTTCTTAAAAAAATTGTACACTAATTTGTTTATAAGGGTTTCAAGCAAATTTGAGCTGTAAACAGTTATACTTTAATTAACAATAGTGATAGAACTCAAAAGGAACATTTTGAGCTTAAGAAAATGTTCGTATGTTTATTTTTGGCCAAGATATCGATATTTTAATAGCGCGCTCTGAGGCGCGAGATTGGCTCACTGCGTAAAGGTTCACGCGCTAACTTCTCGATGCAAATTATAATTTCTATGTATATATACGTTATCTTCATTTTTCATTTTTGAAGATCCTAATAAGATTTGATCATATAATTCTTTAATTAAATCATACTGTACCTCGCATCACCTTTCATTCTATTTACTTTGTCTTCTATTTTTTGTACTAAATGAGAAAAAAAAACAATAAATACTAATATTTCAGAAATATAACTAAAAAGTAAGTTGATATTATTTTTATTAGTACTACATATTTTTACAAACATCTTTCATGTATCTGCTCGAGATATACAAAGAATCTCAGCTTTTTTACATCTGCATAAGTTCTTAAAGCAATTTTTACAGTCACATGGTGGTCAAGTCTGTTCTTGTAGGCAGTAAAACTAAAACTTTCTGGGGCTTCAGAGTCTAATTATCTATATGATATCCATATAAAGTGGATCTAGTTCTTTTGCAACATCATCAAGGAACGTTAATTGTGTATGCCACCGTAACATAAATGCTCGTTTTATATGCAATGATGATGCTGTAAGAGAACTCGATTCATTTTTATACGGATATCACATATTGGCTCAGTTGCGTAGAAGCCGAGTTGCGATCGATAAAGCGTCGAAAAATACTTACTTGACTGTGAGCCGATTTTGCGCCTCATAGCGCGCCATTAAAATATCGATGTCTTGACCAAAAATAAACTTACGAACATTCTAAAAAGCTCAAAATGTTCCTTTTGAGTTCTTCTATCATTATTGTTAATTAAAGTATAAATGTGTATCGCTCAAATTTACTTGAAACCCTTATAAACAAATTAATGTACAATTTTTTTAAGAAAATTATAACTTCAAATGGGTATAACTTTAAAACAAACGAAGATAATGTAATTTGACAAACTTTGTTTGGAAGCCTATTAATGAAGCTTTAAAATGAGACCTTCTAAGGCTCATTTTCAAGCGTAGAACTTAAGTTACGAGCGATAAAGCTTCGAAAAATACTTATTTTGCAATTTGTAATTTGCATTGTGCACTAATTTTACAATATCTTGAGTTCTAACTGTTGGATTTTAGTTTAGTAAACGTTTTTTTCTTCGTTTTTTATTAACGAACAAATTTTATTTGAAACATTATTTTTTATCTCTTTTAGTTTATGAGCCACAGCATTATGAACAATTTATAAACAATTAAATTGTTTATAACAATTTTTTGACCGCTCAGATCGAAATCCACCCTCAAAATTCGTAATCAGCAGCCAAAAATCCATAAGAAACCGTTGAGTTTGTCCATCAGAATTCAAAAGGACAGGGTGACCCCTCTGGCGCCTAGACTATTCCTTGGGCGTAAAATAATAAAATATCTATTTTTATATTTCACTTGTCACCGTGACGTGTAATTATGTATATCCGAAAGTCAATAACAGGCGCCTTGATAGCCTGGTTGGTAGAGCATTGGACCAGAGATCGAGAGATCGCGGGTTCAAATCTCGGACGATTCATATTCTTTTGTTTTTTGGCATTGTTAAGTTTTGGTAATTATTGTTAATTTTTTGTATTGTAACTGTTAAGTATATTTATTTCATTGACATTATAATATAATAGAAGTATAACTTCTTACGTGTTCTTTTTTTTACAGTCAAAATATATGAAAAATTATATCTATTACATTAAACAAAATTAAATTGAATGAACTCATCGTTTACAACTGAAATGCATGTCCCAATTCATTTTACACAATTTTTAATAGACACTAATTTGTTTCTGTATGTTTTAGTTACTATCATGGGAAAAGTAAAGAAACCAAAAGCGAAAGCGCTAGGTGCGTTTGAATCCAAAAATAATAGTGCTCCAATAAAGGAATCCATTTCAGCCAACTTTGATTTTAGTATAAAACAAGGAAAATCAGTTGTGGCAGATGATGTAAAAAGTGTTCTCTCATATAAATCCATTAAGTCCCATAATCCAATTAACAGGATTATAAAGAAAAAAGAAAAAGTGAATCTAAAACGAAAGTTACTTATGAAAAAAATTGATTTAGGCAATGTACTAAAGAAAGAACAAAAGATCAGGGACAAGAGAAAAAATACATCACTTATTGGTGACACTAATCCACTGCATGATGCTTTACCTTCACTGGATTCATTATTAAAGAAAAAATCAGATCTTGATTATCAGGCAAGTAAAGAACCTAAAAAGAAAAAGGGTGTAGAGAAAGCTACTAAGAGGAAAAAGAAACTTACAAGTAATATGGAATTTTACAAGAGAGCTATCAAAGACACAACATTTAAGAAAAATCCTTTTGCTGTTATATCACAGCATGTTCAGGCTGTGGTTCAACAAGAAAGATGTAAAATTAACTAGAGTATCTGAAATGTTATTTTGTAATGTCCATTACATTTGGATGCCTGTTATATAGATAAATATTGTTACGATAATTTGAAGTTTCCTTTTATATACCTAAGTACACTTAAACAATTTATTTTCAACTTTTATTTACGTATTTGTATAATTTCTTGAGATCTATTTTCAGATAAGTCACTAAAATTACAAAAACCGGCTTAATTATTAAAAAGTTTTACAAGATAATTCTAGCAAACAGTCTATGTTTCACCATTTTGTGATACCTGCCTGAGCACTGATGACTCGTGTAGGAGATCAGGGACACCTCTAGGATTTTGTTGTGAGTCTGTGAGAATGGTTAACTCTTGTAACTGGGTTTCGAATGTATAGATCTTTTAGACTGCTATCAGATTGGCAAATGGTCACTGCAACTTGCAACTCTTCAACTTTTTCTGATGCGCAAGTTACAAACATTTAGTTAGATATAATATTGACGTATTAACTGATTATGCCATAATACCCCGTCTCCATGTGGGGTTTGTCACCCTGAACGATCCCTGCGAAAAGTTTTTTCCCTGGTAGAGTATAAATAATACATTTGGTTGACCACGATTATTGCTTGTTGTAGGAATGAATCAGGAGTTAATGTTTTTACCAATACTGCTATAGACGTGGCAAATTAAACCTCTTAATCTGGTCAGTAATTTAAGAATCCTGTAAATAAAATTGCAGCTAGTTCCAAATAATTATCATTTCATTAGTCTCTGATGGATGCTGAGGGGAAAAGATTCAAAATAAGATTGAATTAATATAAGAAGTTGTGAGATACTCGCGCGTCTAATACAATTTTGTTATAATTTTCTGTTGATTCAGTTTGGAAATAGAAAATTTTCCATAAAACTTCTTTAGATATTAAGTTTTAATATAGAATTTGTTAAAAGAGTGATTCAAAAATTTGGAACAGATTTTTAATTAGAAAGAGATATCCGACGAGTAGCACACGATTAAAAATAACGTCAGATTGTATACAGGAAAAAAAATGAAGAATTTGGACATATTTCATATTTTTTTTGCTAAAATGTCCATATATTGTGTCAAAATTAATAATCGAAATACTTAAAATCCGGCTGAGATATTGCCAGTTAAATATCATAGATAACATTAAAATTGCAAAATCAACATTTTTGCTTTTTTTTATTTACATGATGTTCTCTCACTTCAACAAAAAATTGATGTAAATTTGTATTTCGAACATTTTGGTATCACGAACGAAAGTTTTACTTTTAATATTAACAATATTAAAAATAAAACTTTATTACAACTAATCTTCTGGTTACACCATTCGTGGCTTCTAAAATTTGCAAGCCAACGAATCGCCGGAGCTAAGAAGGCCGAGGAAGACCTATCAGGTTGCTCTCACTACCCGCCTGTCCAGCACTGTAAAATTCCAACAAAGATTAGTTCCCAATACTCAGATTAGGAGTAGAACTAATAAAAATAATAAAATGCCGCTGTGAATCGAAACAAGAGCCGTCTTATTTTAGTTAATTCAGAGAGAGCTAAAAGCACTAAAAACTAGTTTCAACTCTTGTTAGAGTTTCTTCAGATAGCGCATATTTGATTCTCTCTGAACCACCAAAATTCTGGCCGTCAGCCTCGATCCACAAACGAAAGATTATGATGACACGGATGCCGTGGCGGCATCTGCTAAAGACGAACGAAAGTTTCACTTTTAATATTAACAATATCAAAAATAAAACTTTATTAGAACTTATCTTAGGGTTACACCATTCGTGGCTTCTAAAATTTGCAAGCTAACGAATCGCCGGAGCTAAGAAGGCCGAGGGAGATCTATCAGGTTGCATCTCATTACCCGCCTGTCTAGCACGGTAAATTTCCTACAAAGATTAGTTCCCAATACTCAGAATTAGGAGTAGAACTAATACAAATAATAAATACGTACTCCTTTTGTTGTGTATCGAAACAAGATCCGTCTTATTTTAGTTAGTTCAGAGAGCGCCAAAAGCACTATAAACTAGTTTCAACTCTTGTTAGAGTTTCTTCAGACAGCGCATATTTGATTCTCTCTGAACCACCAAAATTCTGGCCGCCAGCCTCGATCCACAAACGAAAGATTATGAGTTTCACTTTTAATATTAACAATATTAAAAATAAAACTTTATCAGAACTAATCTTCTGACACCATTCGTGGCTTCTAAAATTTGCAAGCCAACGAATCGCCGGAACTAAGGCCGAGGGAGATCTATCAGGTTGCATCTCACTACCCGCCTGTCCAGCACGATAAAATCTAACAAACAATAGTTCCCAATACTCAGAATAGGAGTAGAACTAACAAAAATAATAATCATATTTTGTTGTGAATCGGAACAAGAGCCGTCTTATTTTAGTTAATTCAGAGAAGCCACAGTGCCACGCATACTGTTGGAGAATTCTCGAGAATGAAAAATCGGAGAATGTTCTCGAGAACATTCTAGATATGGAGAATTTTCTGAGAATGAACCCTATACCCTATAAACCCCGTAGGGATATTGTTAAAGATGAAATAGGGTAGGTATTAAAAATCATGAAATTATATATACAAAAGTATGAGACGAAACATAACAGTGTTCTTTGTATATAAAAAATAAAAAAGCAATAGAAAACAAAATTTATTTGATAAAAAAATGAAATTTTCTTCTTAACAGCAAATAATGGATGTGGTGGTCTAATCTGAAAAAGATTAGGCCTCAGATTTTAGCCTAAAATATTAAATAATTTTTATTTTATTGATTATACACTACAATGTACTGTATAATCAATATTATTATATGTCATATAATAATGTTTTTGTTAATTAATATATTTCGACAAGTAATTAAAATCGATTAATATGATTTATATAGGATAAAAAGGTATAGATATGTTATCTGTATAGTAAGCAAGTACAGTTACAAGTTATAAACTAATAATTAATAATGCATATTATGCAATAATCGAATCCAAAGGGTCGGTACGGTTAACTAACCGGAGTTTAATCGAGAAAATACCGGCCCTAAGAATAACAGACTTCATAAATGGAATTATAATTATTACCTATAATTATAATAATTAAAATTGCATTTATTAAGTCTGATATTCTTACGGTCGGTATTTTCTGTCCCGATTAGCTAACCGGGACATAAAGTACCTACCGGCCCTTACCTAGCCGTGTCACCAAATTAAAATTTGGTAACACGAATACTAATCCACAGCGGCTTAAGAGCCATCGTGCCCGCAAAATTTTCATTGACGATCCAGTCCTCTGACCGATACAAAGATCCTACCATCGTTGCCACTCACAGAAGTGGTAAATAACGGCGCGGCGCACGGTAAGTAAGGGCACAGTATAAAGAGGGAACCTCTATATACTGTGGTAAGGGCGTATTATAATAACGTGCAACCGATTTTACATAAACTCGCTGACATTTTCGTGCTTCTAGTTGGCTATTTTACTGAATTAGGTAGATACTATTAACAAATATTTCTATTTTTAAAAAATATAAATGGAATTATTTCATAGTAGTCATAAAATATTTATTTGCAAATTTTAACTGTTACCAATGGTAACAATGGTTACATGGACGCTTCGCCAGTGGTTTTTCTAAATATAGAAAATTCTCGCCGAGAATTTTCTGGCTGAGAATATTCTCTCGAGAATATTCTCTTCCTACATCCACTAGCCACGCATGAAGCTGAGAGTGGTTTTAGTTGATGCATCCGGAGGGAAATCCTTCAGAGGGAAACTGCGTTCGAATGATGCTGCGTACGATTCACCTGGTACGGTCTTTAGAAGATTTCCACCGTCAGACAAAAAAAAAGACGTGTAGATCTTAGTTTCTTATATGTATATAGGTACCATGGTTCTACTGGATCTTTGGAATTTTTGGTTTAGTTTACTATTTATTAAAAATAATTTAGTTAATGAACAGTGAAATAACACAAAACGTTTATCATATCACTTTATTAGTAGAACAAAAAGAAAAATAAAATGGTTGTAAATTAAAAGAAAACTTTCAGTATCTTAATGAGATATAACAATAAGTAATTTTCATAACTAGTTGTATTGTCAACAATGATTTTTTTAGATAAATTTTGAATTTTTTAATTATAAATCCAACATGTCAAATTGTTTCTGAAATTATTCAGCAATAGAAATATATAAACAGTATTTACATATATATTAAGAACCTAAAGTTGCTAGGGTGCAGTCAATAATTCTTCTTGTATACTCTGTGATCGGATCAGTTTGACTCCGGATGAGCTCTGCGATTGCTGCGCGGACTGATCTCGTGCGCTGTGGTATTCTTCGGAATATTCTTTAATCCTGTGGCCCAAGAAAACTGCTCTTTCTCGTTTCTTGATCATGTAATCGGTAGGTAGTAACCAGCGATTTTCGTGGCATTCCTCAGGTGATGGCCGCTTACTAAAACAAAAAAAGAGATTATTAGTATTTCTAACAATATACGCTTATATTCAATTAAAAAATATTGTTACGATAGCCTTGCTACGCCCCTGATGGAAATACTCGAATTGATGATTCGAGTTGCACATGTCCGACGGTTCGAGATAATTCCAAGGTGTTCTCTAGCACAGGGGTCATCAATTGGCGGACCGCGGACCGCATCCGGACCATAGGCTAGTTTTGTGCGGACCGCGATTAAATTCAGAATATTTAGTGTTTTGCAATTTTGAAAATGTTTGGCCATGAAATTGTGCATGTACTATGTTTGGCTCAACTTATGTGTGCGAATAGAAGCAGCTTTTTCAATAATGAACTTGATTAAAAATCGGTACACATCTCAGCTAACAGATAAATATCTCAACTCCCTAATGAGAATCAGTTGCACTAAACCTATCCAAACTTCAGAGAGGTTATACATTTTTTTACACAGAAAACAATTTTTTTAAACAGATTCAAAATTACCTTTTGCTCTGAAAAATGTATTTTTAGAGTTTTTTGGGTAATTGTAAACTAAAATGGTCTCTTGTTATTTTTCTCAAATGTTGATAGTTTTCGAGTTATAAGCGATTTAAAATCTGAAAAATGCGAAAATACGCATAGGGTAGGTGGGGGCAAAAGTACGCACGCGGCAAAGGTACGCACTTACATTTTTTAGTAACTTCTTATATGTTGGCGACAACATCTTGTGGCATATGTTTGTACTACTCAGTAGCATTGGATGAGAAACTTTGGCGCAATCAGGGCGAATACAACAACAAAAATGAGGTAAAAATTATTTTTGTACCTTATCTAATATTTCTTAAAAATTGATTGATTCTAATTCTTAATCTTTCAAACTCAGATTTTTATTGGTTAGGCATGTTGAATGTTTATTGTTAGAAGACTTCTTCTACATGACAGTTTGAAGTTCATATGTGCATAGTTTCATATTGAGGTTAGACATATTACTGGTTGCCGGATGGGGCAAAAGTACTCACACAAATGGGGCAAAAGTACTCACACAAATGGGGCAAAAGTACTCGCACAAATGGGGCAAACGTTTGCAATGCGTACCTTTGCCCCCAGTGAGGTAGACTTCACAAATGCATGTTTCAGGTCAATCTTCAAAGTGAATATCAAGTTGAGCTTGATATTCTATCAGCTAATTTTGTCTCAATTGCAAAATGTCTCAAATCTGCAAAAGAACGCACATGCGTACTTTTGCCCCATTGGGTGGGGCAAAGGTACGCATTTACAATTTTTTTTTCAAAAAGTTATCAACACTACAAAAATAATATTGAAGAATTTCCATTTGCCTAATATGATTACAAAATGTATCAATTTCATTTTCATCTATACTCTGTGCCAATTCAAGCATTAGGAGATTCACCAGAGATGAAAATTTAGAAAATGCGTACCTTTGCCCCCACCTACCCTACGCATTTTCGAGACATGATACTTCATATGTGTAAATTATTAGTGTTCAGGTTGGCAAGTGCTTAAATTGAAACTTATACATTCAACTTCAAGATTCTAACGAGTAATCGGGGCTTATTTCAATATAGACCGTTGTTTTTTAATTGTAAATCGTCGCGCGTCGCATTTTATGTGTATACGTGCGACAGAGACGCACAAACATATACGTACTTATGCGAGATTATAAATATTTATTATATTAGACGTACTTATGCGAAAATTTATTAAAATTTTATAATATATTATTAACATAGTTTTTTTAAATAATTTATTTATTTATTCAGTTAATTATTGCCAATGTTCTTAAATACGCCAATCATAATATAGTGCGACGCGCCGCCGCTGTGGCTTAAGGGTCGAGTGGACGCGCATAATTAACAATTAAAAACAACGGTTTAAATTCAAATAAGCCCCGATTACTCATCAGAATCTTGAAATTGAATGTTTAAACGTCAATTTACGTATTTAACGACCTCAAAAATAATAATTTACACATGAGTTTTCAAGCTTCGAAAATGCTTATTTTCGCTTTTTTCAGATTTAAAATCGCTTAAAACTTGAAATCTATCAACTTTTGACAGATCTTTTTTGTTTAAGATGACCCCAAAAATGCTAAAAACATATTTTCGGGGACAAAAAGGTGATATTTTGAATTTGTTAAAAAAATTATAAACAATTTCTGTCCAAAAATTTCGCCCGGCACCCTTCTGATTTGTTTAAAGGGGATATTTTTTAACAAGAATCCGCAAATAAACCAGATACAGGTAGCATTCAATCCGGACCCCGCAAGTGTCATAGGTTTGCGAAACGGACCCTCAGCAACATAATTTTTGACCCCTGCTCTAGCACACCGAAAATATTTCTACTGAAATCTGGGAGCCACGCGGAAACATCTTGTCATTTAAATGTAGAGGCTCAGTCAATTATTTCTGTTTTTAGTGTTAGTCACAGAAGACAGTAAATAAATTGAAATAAACATTACGATATGTTCTCATATAATCAGGAGTGTAACCAGGATAATCCTAAGGGTGGGTTACATCTACTTGATGGTCTCTGGGGATATGAAATAATAATGGTGTTAAGCGTATAGAGCTCAAAGTACATCCAAAAGGGGGGGTTATAACCCCCTGGTTACGCCTATGCTCATAATTGTTTAAATTTACTGAACAAAGCACTGATGTAGGAAATACTTCAGAAGCCTTTGTAGAATAGGAGAATCACCCATGCTCCTAAGCTCATTCAAAGAATATTAAATAAATGTCGCAGTACTACAGGAAAACATGAACATGTGTAATAAAGAAATGCTCCAATTGACGTTTGCATGTATGTGAAACCGAATGATAACTGCAATTCTTAAAAAAAGAACCACTGAATTATTGAATATGAGACTAATACATGTGCAAATACTTTACAAACATATGAAGACTTATCCTCTATGAATCCTCTCCCTGAAAGTCAGGAAGTATGAAACTAATATTACTTACTTTGGATGGCGTTTGAAGAGAAGCATCAGGAACCTTGTGGCTTCTTGTGTGACTTCCTGGAATAGGTTTTCGAACCTGTAGCGGACAAATAAGATGTTTTGCCTGCTTTCATTCTCGTCTTGACCACGGAACGGTACCGTTCCGGATAACATTACGTATGTTAAGACACCTACTGTCCAAATATCAGATTGTGGGAATGCGGGTTCTTCAGCTATTACTTCAGGTGCTAAAAATTAAGTTAAAACGATTTAAATAATTTCTTGAGCAATTGTTTAAAAATAGCGCATAATGAAAGTAATAGTTCATTGTAGTCGAATGCTGTATAAAATTTTGAAAAAAAAGAGATACCTAAAGTGCTATACATAAGTTATTTGAATGATTTACGTGGGTACTAGAAAAGCAAATATTTACTTATACCGCTCACGCAGCTTTGGGATTATAGCAGGGTACCGAATCTGCTATCTCTAGGCCTACGTTATACAAGGAAGGAGAGAAGGGCCAGTGCTACTCTTCAACCGCCTATTATTACCCCTGGGTTTATCCAAGGTACTCATTTTATTCAGGCTGAGTCGACCTGGAGCATACATACATTTTTAAAACAATCCCCTGCCTACCTACGTGGAAGTCAAACATCCTACCGCTTGAGCTATCCGGTCTTATAGTAAATATATACCTACTCAAAATATAATCAATAACAAAAAAAAAAGTTAAACAGCTAATGTCATAACTATAAGACGAATCAACCAGGTCAGTAAGGAAGATAAGAATTAGAATTCGAACAATATTTTAACAAAGTATAGGACAGAGATATACATCATACATCATACAACAGGAGATAAATAAATAATCAGAAAGATAAAAATTATTTAAAAATTTGAAGAAAACGAAAAAAGAAAAAAAAAACGACCACTTTCTACTTGTTAATGATTTTTGTCTTTATTGCCATTATTTGCCTATATTTGCTGCATTTGTCTTTATTTACCATCATTTATTGTGTCTCGTTATTAGCTATCTACACTTCATTAATATTTTTCACCTTATTTATGTCTAGCCTAATAACATAATCATTATCCTCTCTGGAATCACTGCTGGTTATGAGTCAAAGCCTTCTTCAGAACAATTCTCCGTGCACCCCTGTATCTGGCAACTCATCTCCAGTCCAGAAGTCTTGGTCTTCCTCTGGTTTGTTGTCCCATCGGCCCTCTTCGGTCAAAGACTTTTCTGTCTGCTGTATCTTCCTTTCGCCTGAATTACATGTACTATTCAGCTAAGGCATGCTACCTTAATGAATTTTACAACGTCAGGCTACAAAAGTTTTCATTTATTCTTAATACCTATTCCCATTCACTTTTCACCTGTTATTACTGCAGAATTTGTCTCACTCAGGTTCAGGTTTTATTATGTTTATGTATCCGTATCGTCTGATTATCTTGTATTGGTTATTGTCTAGTTATTGGTTAGCATAGATTTCCATTTTTTCATTTTCTGTACAATGTTTATGTATTCGACTGTTTATCACATCATTGGCATACAATAGGCGATTTATTTGGTCTTATATTTTTTTTGACAAGATAATGTGCTAATAGTAGGGGAGGAAAGTATGCTAAATTTGCAGTTACTCGAGCGTTATGGGGACCTATTGGGTTGTGAAGAGTAGGTCCTAAAACCAAAAAAAGTTCAGTTAAGTTTTCCATAAAGTGGGGGACTTTCCATTTTTTAATTGAATTTTCCATTTCCAACAATCGTTTTTTCCGATTACAGCGCCATCTATCCATAATTAGAAAAAATGTCTCTAATAAAAGTTACTTATTTTTATGTACGGAATCTAAATCTGCAATAAAAATGGGGGCTTCTATTTAAGGTTTTAAAGTAACCCCCACCCCACGTGTCGTGTTTGGTGTCATTCGATAGATTTTTCAAAAATATTAAATAGGTACGTGTATTTTTCAGTTTTTCGATATGATGTTCATTTTGCGAAATATCGCGGGATTCGCATTTAACATTTAAAAATTACCCCCACTCCTCTCCGTGGGGGGTCATGTTTGGTATCATTGTATACCATCTAGTTAAATAAAATTTAACGTGAAGTAAAACACTCCCTGGTGTAGTTAGTATATTATAATACAAATTAAAAATTTTTAAAAATCCAAAAGGATTACGTTCAAAACGTTTTCGGACTTATCAGTCCATCATCAGTGAACTCCCTGTCCTTGCAAAATAGCCACAATGCCAAACACATTTTATACTTTTTACTATGTAATTGGAACATAATATAACTTTATTGTGGCTATGATAAGTCTGAAAACGTTTTGGACGTAATCCTTTCGGATTTTAAAAAATTTTAATTTTTATTAAAATATACCAACTACACCAGAGAGTGTTTTACTTCACGTTAAATTTTATTTAACATGTATTTTTTAGTTTTTCTATATGAGATTCATTTCGCGAAATATTCGCTTTGTTTTGTGAACCATTGTGACTCACCCATTTCCTTACGCCCTGCTTAAATCGTCAGATTTTTAAAATATACACTGTTTTGCATGTACTTAACTTACCTTATCTTAATCTGACGATTTCGAGTTTTCCTAAGGATAGATTTTTTTGTCGGACCCCTCTTAACGAACTCCCCTATATTAAGAGCCAATATATGGTAGAGTTATTTACAGGGTATAAGGTTTCTCTCCATGTGATAATCTGACGCGCTCGAGTAACTGCAAAAATCCCCGCTTGGGCTCCCCTACCATAAGAAGAAATTGCCAGAAAATATCAATAAAAGGAGATAAAACAAACCCAAAACACAAAACCAAAAGAAAATGAAAATAATAGAAAAATGATATGGATAAGACAATATTGACTCGGAAAGGGTAACAAGTGCAATTACCAAATATATGTAAAGAATAAAGAGAAATAAAATACTTTTCGTTAATAAACTGCTTTCTGGCTGCATCCTGTATCTCTGGCTTTTACAATATATAAGCACAAGAGACGAAGAAAATAGGATAAAGCAAATTGGACACTTTGGCCACGCATTTACCTTCTCTCCGTCAAGGGAAAGGACCGAAAGACAGTTTCTAAATACTCAATTCTGAGTAAAGATGAAAAATAATAACGGCAGTTTTTGTTTTTATTCGATTCAGAGTTGGACCATCATCTCCATATAGCTATTTCAGCATCCCATGCATCTTCAGTGAAGCTATGCAGTCACAACTCTGAAGCGAATATTAACAACCCTGACTATTTAAGGGAAACCATCGCGATACAATGATTCCACCTTTTGAGACGTAATCTAGCGACATCTCTCGCAAAACGAGGAAAACAACGAAATGCCCTAGATACAAAGTTTACTACTTTTCAAACAATTAGAATAATTGAAATAAAAATATAATAAACAATATTTTAAATCCAAGACTTTTCGTTAATAAACTGCTTTCTGGCTGCATCCTGTATCTCTGGCTTTTACAATATATAAGCACAAGAGACGACGAAAATAGGAGAAAGCAAATAGGACACTTTGGTCACGCATTTACCTTCTCTCCGTCAAGGAAAAGGACCGAAAGACAGTTTCTATATACTCAATTCTGAGTAAAGATGAAAAATAATAAAGGCAGTTTTTGTTTTTATTCGATATAGAGTTGGACCACCATCTCCATATAGCTATTTCAGCATCCCATGCATCTTCAGTGAAGCTATGCAGTCACAACTCTGAAGCGAATATTAACAACTCTGCCTATATTTACTCAAAATTGAGTATTTAGAAACTGTCTTTCGGTCCTTTTCCTTGACGGAGAGAAGGTAAATGCGTGGTTAAAGTGTCTTATTTGCTTTCTCCTATTTTCGCCGTCTCTTGTGCTTATATATTGTAAAAGCCAGAGATACAGGATGCAGCCAGAAAGCAGTTTATTAACGGAAAGTCTTGGATTTAAAATATTGTTTATTATATTTTTATTTCAATTATTCTAATTGTTTAAAAAGTAGTAAACTTTGTATCTAGGGCTTTTCGTTGTTTTCCTCGTTTTGCGAGAGATATCGCTTGATTGCGTCTCAAAAGGTGGAATCATTGTATCCCTTAAATAGGCAGGGATGTTAATATTCGCTTCAGAGTTGTGACTGCATAGCTTCACTGAAGATGCATGGGATGCTGAAATATATAGCTATATGGAGATGGTGGTCCAACTCTGAATCGAATAAAAACAAAACCTGCCTTTATTATTAGAAATAAAATAATTTGATATCATAAAATTATATTAAGCTTGTTATATCGAGGTGTTTCTATAGGTTGATAGTTTTGATCAATTGCATGAAATGTTCAAGTTTTCATTTAAAACTATAAAAATCACTCGTTCAGGACGGTACTTTATCCTGTTTTAAAATTAAGCGATAATAAAAATCAAACTGGAATGCCAACACAACAAACACGCAACTTCATCAACACGTTTTTACTTCATTTTCTTTGTCTTCTGCTGATATGAGAGTCATGCGTAATTCACTTTGTGTAAATAAGTGTCCGGTATCCATTGCCCATTTGATGGAATCCGACTAATTCAAGTGAATAGACCTGGATCCCGCGTACCAAAAAAAGTTGATTTAGCAAGCTGAAAATTTGTTAATAGCTTAACGGTGTCTAGTCGGACAAACTTTGATGTACGGGAACACAGGAACAGGGGAAGTTTTAATTGTGGAACAGCTTAAAAATTTGGAACGTCAGATTACGAAAACGTCCCATGTATTTTGTCGAACAGAACATCCAATTAATTTGTTACCCTTTCATTAAACTCTCATGCAAAAATCAGACTGCTATTACTAACCAACATGATTCCTGTCATTTGACGTGTTCCACTCATTAAAATGCCCAATTGGCGATAAACACCAGTCTGATTTTTCCATGAGAGGCAAAATATATGGAACGTTTTCGTAGTCTGACGTTCAAAATTTTTAACCTCTTCCACAATTAAAACTTCCCCTGTTCGAGTGTTCCCATACATCAAAGTTTGTCCGACTAGACACCCTTAAGCTATTAACACATTTTCAGCTTGCTCTTAATAAACTTTTTTTTGGTACGCGGGATCCAGGTCTAGAATGAATTGTCAGAATATCAACAAGCAGGTAAGGTTATACAGTGATGAGCGCACTAATAACCGGCAAAATAAGGCAAAAGATGGAAAACATATTAAGAGGCTACAGTAACGCGTCATCAAAACGGAAAACGCGTTCCAAGATTACGGTTTTAATTTTGAATATTTTGTCTAGATATTTGGCACACATATTCGTAATATACAGGGTGTAACAAAAATACAGGTCATAAATTAAATTACATATTCTGGGACCAAAAATAGGTCGATTTAACCTAACTTACCTTAGTCCAAATGAGCACACAAAAAAAGTTACAGCCCTTTGAAGTTACAAGATAAAAATCGATTTTTTCCGATATATCGAAAACTCTTAGAGATTTTGTAATGAAAATGGACATGTGGCATTATTATGGCAGGAACATTTTAAAAATAAATTATAGTTAAATTTGTGCACCCCATAAAAATTTTATGGGGTTTTGTTCCCTTAAACCCCCCAAACTTTTTTGTACGTTCCAATTAAATTATTATTGTGGTACGTACCATTAGTTAAACACATTTTTTTTAAAACTTTTTTGCCTCTTAGTACTTTTTGAAAAAGCTAGTCTTTATCGAGATATTTTGAATATTTGTCAAATCCACCACATATTTTGTATACTGTTACGTACGATTGTAGAGACCTGGTAATAATATGAATTTTTTTTATAAATTACAGTTTGAGGTATATTTTGAACCATATTAGAAAAGAAGCCACATCTCGATAAAAGGTGCCTCATCGGAAAAATACTAAGAGGCAAAAAAGTTTTAAAAACATTGTGTTTAACTAATGGTACCACAATAATAATTGAATTGGAACGTACAAAAAAGTTCGGGGTGGTTTAAAGGAACAAAACCCCGATAAAATTTTTATGGGATGCACAAATTTAACTATAATTTATTTTTAAAATGTTCCTGCCATAAGAATACCACGTGTCTCACGTTATTTTATGCGGTTTTACAGTGATTTGGTGTTTATTTAAAAAAATTGCATTTTCTGCATAAATAACATAATATTTTAATAGAAGGGACTCAAAAATGTCATTATAATGGCATTATAACAAGTTATTTTGATTCAAAACAAGGTTTTGATAAAATTTTATAGTGTAGAAAAGGTTAAAATACGGTTTTTTACATTTTTCTCCATTCCCAAATTACATCATCATCGATTTGGCTGAAAATTTGCCCACAAGTAGCCAAAACAGGACTTTAAGTGGTTAGAAGGATTTGAATTATATTACAATACCAAAAAAGTTACATGCAGTAATATCAGGCTCAAAAGTATATTAGTCCAGTCGGAATAGCATGTGATCTTGCATGCCGAGCTGCCCAAAGTTTTATTTTTCTAATCTTTAGGGGTCCTTCGAATGATATATGGCCCTTGCAGAGACAGCGTGACAAACGAATGGAGGCGCAGATACAATAACGAGCTAGAGTCTCTATTCGGAAAAGAAAATCTAATCAGATATATAAACGCTAATAGACTCAGATGGGCAGGGCATGTGATACGTAGTAACGACAATCGCCTTAAAAACAATGTGTTCTGGGAAAGGCCAGATGGAAGAAGGTCTGTAGGGCGGCCTAGAAAAAGGTGGAAAGATGCAGTCAAAGAAGATCTAGAGAAAATGGGAGTGCGACAATGGGAATTAGTGGCACAGAACCGACAAACATGGAAGGCAGTAGTAAACGAGGCAAAGATTCACGAACTTTTGTAGCGCCATTGATGATGATGATGATGAATCTTTAGGGGAGTCAATAGTAGCTTAAATTTAAAATCACGAATGAATTCCTCCGTTACGTTAGCCGCCATCTTGGTTTTAAAGGAAAACCTGTTTTGCTCAATATCTCCGCCATTTTTAACTTTTCGACAAAAATGGTAGAAACTGAAATTGTTCCAAATAAATCGTATTTACAATTATTACAATTTCTTTTTAACAATTTTTGTAGTGAGGTCGATATTTTCGTGTTAATTTTACTTACAGTAGACGCCTATATTTTTGACTATGATATTGTATGTAACTTTTTTGGTATTGTAATTTAATTCAAATCCTTCTCACCACTTAAAGTCCTATGTCTTGGCTATCTGTGGGCAAATTTTTAGCCAAATCGATTATGATGTATTTTGGGAATGGAGAAAAATGTAAAAAACGACGGTATTTTAACGTTTTCTACACTATAAAATTTGGTCAAAAACTTGTTTTGAATCAAAGTAACTTGTTATAATGCCATATAATGACATTTTTGAGTCCCTTCTATTAAAATATTATGTTTTCCATTGATACTTTACGATAGAAAATGCAAATTTGTTTAAATAAATACCAAATCACTGTAAAATCGCATAAAATAACATTTTGAGAAAAAAGAAGAAATTTTTTGACCTTAAATATCTTATTTTTACGTCCCGCAGAAGCTATATACCAATTTTCAGACAAATCGGAGATCCAAAATTTTTTTTGCTCCAAAATTGAGTGATTTGAAATGAAATCACCCATATAAAGTTTTAGGATTTTTTATTCTAAACATATTATCAATAGTTTAAAAAATGGGAAAAGTTCATTTAAAGTTCTATTTTAAATTGAAACTAGTTAGGACTGCTTTTGGCGCTCTATGAACTAAATAAAATAAGACGGCTCTTGTTTCGCTTAACAACTAAATGATTATTTATTATTATTATTTCGTGCAAATACTTATGTTAACATTACAATTTTCACCCATTTTGGTTTATTTTTATAAATATTTATTTAGTAGGTAATAATAAAATTGTTTTCTATTATTTCCATAGATAATGTCAAATATTGCCACTGTTGCCAAAGATTCGCAGAACTTTCGAAAAAGAGTATGATACTATCTCCCGAAGTTATATTGGTGCCGTGCTACTGTAGGCTCTTAAGTTGTAAGATAAAGAGAAATGAAACTAGTAGAGGTGAAAAATTTAGCGATAAAGGGTACCCCCCGTTAAGATAGGCAAAATGCCCTCACTCTCAGAATTCAATCTTTTTAATTTTTTTAGGTTCCGTGCAATTAAAAAATGAGATAACGCGGATTTTTAGCTCGCCACCCCCCTTACCCCTCCCCCCACAACCAAAAACGCAGATTTTTAGATTAATTTTTTTTTAGTTGGGTTGCAATTGATTTAAAAATTTCAAAAAATTTACACGTGTAGCTGAGGCTTTTACAAAACATGTCCATTTTTTATGGACCCTTAGATCGAGTGTACATAACCTCAAATTTTTTTTTACCTTTTTTTAAACCTATAACTTTTTTTTGGAGGGGGCTGCAGTCCAATTTTTTTTGCATTTTATGTATTTTATCAAAAGCTATCTCTCTGATTTTTTTCAGATTTTTCCGTCAGGTGAGCCATCTTGAAAAATTCGGAAAACTGTTTATTTAGGGGGTTTTTAGGGATTTTCTCATTTTATAGATTGCAACATAGATCAACTCAAGGTTTTGTTAATAGATTATGTATAATTTGAAATAACTGAGTATATTAGGATATTCAAAAATTGGGCGAAACACTTTTAAACCCCCCAAAAACCATGTTTGTTTAAAGTTTTGTAATAATTTTTGCGGGTCTAATTATATTTTTTGAGATCGATAGAGTCTGAATATTTTTTTATTTTTTACGTTCTACATGATTTTAAAAAATTAGGACTCACTGCATTTTTAGCCCACTTCCCTTATTCCCCCTCCCCCACAGCCAAAAATGTCAATTTTTCGATTTTATTTTTTTTAAGTTGGTTTCCAATTAGATTATAAATGTTGTTCTGAAGCTATATCTTTGTGGCATTTTTGTAATTAACTATTGTAAATGGGAAATAAGCCACAATTTAACTAAAAAATGATTTTATTTTCCATCTGTAATGCGATAGAGAGAATTCGATAATCTGTGACGCACTGAAAAAATGGTTTGGGACGATCTATATAAATAAGTCAGATTAAATTAAATTATTAGAAGATTTTTGTACCAAGCAATATTTTTGTTCTGAAGCTATTTTCTTGTGGCATTTTTACAATTTTAACTATTTAGAATGGGAAATAAGCCACAATATTATTAAAAAATGATTTTTATTAACGTTTCGACGCCCAAATCGGGTGCCGTTGTCAAAATACAAAATACTATTAATATAAACAAAAATGTTGTTGCTTAGTAAAAAAATTCTTCTAATAATTTATTTAATTTGACTCATTTATTATTTTGACAACGACGTCCGTGGTGGACGTCGAAACGTTAATAAAATAATTTTTTAGTTAAATTCTGGCTTATGTCGCATTTAGAATAGTTAGTACCTAATTATTAAATTATAAATTACAAAAAATTCACACGCAGAGCTGAGGCTTTTACAGAACGTCTATTTTTATGGACCCGAAGGTAGAGTGTACATATTATAACCTCATTTTTTTTTTGTTTTTTAATAGGTACGTATAACTTTTTTTGGCGAGGGCTGCTAATTTTTTTTTGTCTTTCGTGTATTTTACAAACCATCTATATTGTACGTTTGGCTCCTAATACAAATAGTCCACGCTGTATGCTTGTCCCGTTAGGTAAAATATTCCGATTAATTTTTTTGCACAAACTTACTCAAAAACAGGTCCTTATAACAAATTCACACGGTGCCAGGCAGTACCGCGGTCGGAAAATTGTTTAAACATTTTTTAAACGAATTCAAAAAATAAATTTTTTCACTTCGGACAAATTTGTTTTAGATTCTCTGGATCAAGCTGAGCAAAAAAGGTATCTTGTGATTTTTCTATAAAATTGACTGTTGTCGAGTTACATGCAATTTAAAATTTGAAAAACGCCAAAAAATGGCCATTTTCAAGGCTTAATAACTCGATTAAAAATTATTATTATGAAAGTCATAAAGTGACCAACTCAAAGTTTAAAGCCCCCCTGCAATAGCCTAAAGAAATTTTTGTCATTATTTTATTACTAAGTATTATTTTTAATAATTAAAAATGAGCGCTAAGCATGTATTGAAGCGGCCATCCGCGAGAGAGAGAGAGAGAGAGAGATGTACAATTTTCATTGGACGTTTTAAAAAAATATCGATTGGAAGTCAAAAATATGTTTTAAAAAAATAAAAAAGGAATTTTGAGGTTATATGTATTGTACACTCGACCTACACGTGTCTATAAAAATAGATATGTTTTGTACACGCCTCATAAAAATTTTAAATTAATTGCAACTTTAAACAAAAAAAAAAATAGAAAAATTGACGTTTTTGTGGGGGAGGGGGGGGGGGTGGTGTGCTAAAAATGCTATTAGTCTTATTTTTTCTTCACATATAAAGTAAAAAAATGAAAAAAAAATATTCAGGCTGTATCGATCTCAAAAAATAATATCATTAAGCCCGCAAAAACCCTTACATAACTTAAAAAAACATGGTTTTTGGGGGGTTTAAAGGTATTTTGCAAAAATTTTGATAATCCTAAAATACTCATTTATTTCAAATTATATATAATCTATTAACAAAACCTTGAGTTGATCTATGTTGCAGTCTATAAAATGGAGAAAATCCCTAAAAACCCCCTAAAAAAACAGTTTTCCGGATTTTTCAAGATGGCGCACCTGACGGAAAAATCTGAAAAAAATCAGAGAGATAGCTTTTGATAAAATACACATAATCCAAAAAAAATTGGAGCTGCAGCCCCCTCCAAAAAAAAGTTATAGGTTTAAAAAAAGATAAAAAAAATTTGAGGTTATGTACACTCGACCTAAGGGTCCATAAAAAATGGACGTGTTTTGTAAAAGACTCAGCTACACGTGTGAATTTTTTGAAATTTTTAAATCAACTGCAACCCAACTAAAAAAAATAAATCTAAAAATCTACGTCTTTGGCTGTGGGGGGAGGGGTAAGGGGGGTGGCGAGCTAAAAATCCGCGTTATCTCATTTTTTAATTGCACAGAACGTAAAAAAATTGAATTCTGAGAGTGAGGGCAATTTGCCTATCTTAACGGGGGGTACCCTTTATATACTATTTATTGTTTCCCACCTTTAGACCTATCGGACGAGTATAGTTAGAAGAAAAGAGTAACTCTTGCATCATTTCAGAAGAGTATGCTCTTGTAGTTGTAGTCAGAAGAGTATGCCAGAGTATGTAACAGGCTGAAAAAAAATTCGTGGTAATACCCGTGACTATTGACACATATAGCTCCTGAACAAGCTGGATTCATAAAGGTAAGGAAAACACGAGAGCTTTTATCGAAAACTACAGCTGATCCAAAAATCAAGAACATATAAGGTCTCCGTGTATTTGAGATGTATCTAGGTGGAGCCAAGTGTCCAATCTTCCCTTTGCTGATGACACATTGTTTATAGCCCAAGGAGCTTACATCACTGATACTCAACAAACTACAAAGAGTTAGCGAGGTACATGGACTACGAATTAATAAAAACAAGACAAAAGTAATGATTGTCGATAGAACCAAAAACAACAGAACCGACATTCAGAACATTATGCCGTAGTTGAAAGTTTCATTTATTTAGGCAGCACCATAAACAATGGAAGATGTATAAAAAATGCAATATTCGTAATAACTACGCATCTTTTCAGATGTATAGATTGGAAGGAATGCCAAGGTTTGGTCAGTTTTCCTTTGGTTAACCGCCTTGTGACTCATTTGCATGAACATCAGGCAATGGCGAAAGAAAGTATCCGACAGGGCAGACTGGAAGGACATTGTTAAGCAGGCCATGGCTCACAAAGGGTTGTAGCGCCATTAGGAGAAGAAGAAGAATCGCCTTGTGACTGGATTTCTGGTGTGTGCTCGACTTCAGACATATTGCACCAGTCTACGCAGTGTCACGATTTTTTGTGAAATGTAAAATTTTATGTATATTTTGAGTAATTCGTCCACTTTTAGGTGGTTCGCCGTATTTTTTGCAACGTATTCCATAACGTCGTTCTTGATTTGTTACAACACTCAAAACCTGATTTGAGAAATAAATTCATAAATAAACGAATTTTCTACTTACAAATATAGTCAAGATTTCCAACAACGGGAACCTTTACACCTGATACTAGATAAAGAAGTAACATATATTTCAGACCAATAATACATTGAATACTTACATATATAATCGGGATGGCCAACAACTGGAACATCTGTGCCTAGTTTGGTAACCCTGTGTGCTGATCCCAGATCAACTAACTTGATCTGAACAGACCTCACACCGCACATTACAATATTGTCTGGTTGCAAATCTAAATGACATAGTCCTCTCCAGTGCAAATATTGTAAACCATCCAGAATCTGAAATAAAAAGAAAATCTCTATAGGTATTGTCAAAATTGTAATGTATTGTCAAAATTTTCAAGAATGGTCGATATTGCTAATTTTCTTTATATCAAATACAGGGTGAATCAAAACGCAAGTACATTATTTTCTCAGTAATTTTAAATGGAACACCCTGTATTTTATATCACTATTGAAAAGTACCATTACCGTACTTTAATTGTTAGATAACATTCCCTATGTCTAAATTTATTAGTTTTCGAGATATTTTCATTTTTCAATGGACCAGTAGCGTGGCCACCCAAATCACCAGAATTTAATAAGCTGGCCTGATTTTTTTGGGGTTACGTTAATAATGAAGTTTATAAAATACCTCCAACAACAAGGGATGAGATGAAAAATAGAATACAAAGTGTATTTCGATGTGTTAATTTACAAATGCTTCGTACAGTAAGTAGCTCATTCAATGATCGTTTTTAGGCGTGCATAAATGTGTTAGGAGATAATTTTGTACACCTTATGTAATTAAATATCAAAAATATTTTATTAAAAGTAGCTTCTAATTTTTTCAAACATGTTTTTTTTGCAAAATGTATTACTGATAAATTATGTTTCGTTCTTTATTTGTTACATTGTTACATTTACATACAAAAGTAGTGTTTAATCGTCTTCACACAAAATATTGTATTTTGTGTTTGTGTGTTTTTTTGTAAAATTTATTACTAATTTTCTTTGTTTATTTGTTGCATTTACATAAAAAGATAATTTTTAATTGTTTCAAAAATGTTGCATGTAGTGGTTGTGTTTTTGTTTGTAAAATGTATTACTAACAAATTATTTTTATTTCTTTATTTGCTACAGTATTACATTGATTACCGCAATGATAATTGGTAATCTTCAATTGTCAATTCAGTCATGGCTTACTTAAAATTTAGATAAATTTAAACACCTAAAATAATTTGCTCTGAAAAATGAAAATATCTCGAAAACTAATAAATTTGGGCATAGGGAATGTTATATAAAAATTAAAGTACGTTAATGTTACTTTTCAATAATGATATAAAATACAGGGTATTCCATTTAACATTACTGAGAAAATAATGTACTTGCGTTTTGACTCACCCTGTATTTGATATAAAGAAAATTAGCAATATCAATAATTATTAAAAATTTTGACAATAAACAAAAAAATATGGCATTAATAAACCATTGCTGTTGTGCTTATTTTTATTTATACAGGGAGTTGAACTTGTTATGATTTTCATACAAAATTGGTTATAACTTTGTAAATACCCTGTATAACATTACAAACCTTTATATTTTTGTGATGGAGAAGTTAACAGGATTTCGAATATAAAATAAAATATAGGGTGTTCCATCTAAAAAAACATAAGTTAGGTCTGCCACTGTATTATCGAACACCCTGTAACATTCTAACTAATATTGTAATATGAAGCTCAAAGGTGGCTAAAATTTTTGTTATTAACTTTTATTGCTATCTATTACTATAGCGGAGCTATTGAGCTTTACCCTACTAATCAATCACCCTGTATGTTAAAAATAAATCTAGCAAAAAATAATATGTAACCAACGAATCTCTAGATATAACTGGGAATATAACTCTGGACAACAATACTGACGAAAAGGCTGAGTCGTATATATACTTAGGACAAAAAATAGAACTGTCAAAGCTTAACCTAAAGACTGATTTAAATAAAAGATGTTCCTTAGCATGGGCAACATTTGGTCGATTACAAACAGTATTTAAATCAAACTTACCAAATAGACTAAGTTTTCAATCTAATAGCACATAAAATAATATTAAAAATATTACTCTACATCCCACCTGATTGAAAACAATGGGAACCTTCTCTGGTTACACCTCCGAGGCTTCTAAAATTTGCAAGCCATAACGGATGCTGAGACTAAAGAAGATGAGGGAATTTTACAATTTATAATTCACGTCCCATCTGCTCAGCGCGGTAAAGTTCCAACGATAATGGTTCCCTTCGTACTGCAATCAGAGTAAACATGTAAATCAAAAATGAATAACCATTTTCAATTTCATTGCAACAAGAAACTACAGCCGCATCATATTCTAGTGCAATCAGAGAGTGCAGCAAGCACCTCTACCGGTTTCGAAACTTATTAGTCCTGGTTGGGTCAGAGAGAGCAGCATATGTGCCTCCTGATGAGAGACTAATAAGTTTCGAAAGCGGTAGAGGTGCTTGCTGCACTCTCTGATTGAACTAGAATATGATGGCGTCTGTAGTTTCGTATTGCAACGAACTTGAAAATGGTTATTCATTTTTGACTTAGCAAATACTTTAAAGTCAAAAACGTTCGATCAGTACGTATTGCCAGTTCTGGCATATGGAACTGAAACTTGGGCTTTTAACAACAGCGTAGTCTACAAACTTCAAGTGACTCAGGGAGCTATGGGAGGGAGAATGCTCAACATTAAGCTCAGTGATCGCAAGTCCAATGACGAGATAAGAAGACGATCAAAAGTAACAGATGTGATGCAGAAGGTTGTCATGTTAAAATGGAACTGGGCAGGACACATACGAAGAACGGAAGACAACCGTTGGAGGAAGCGAATTCTTGAATGGCGACCAAAGGCAAGCAAAAGAAGTAGAGTTAGACCTCAAACAAAATGGAATGATGACATCAAGCGAATAGCTGGCCACGAATGGATGCAAAAAACAGTAAACAGATATGAATGGACACTAAGGGAGGCTTACATCCGACGATGGATGGAATAGTTGTTGTTGATGATGATGGTGATGTATGTTAAAAAAATCCAGACAATATGTTCGATTAGTTCAAGCATCGTTCAAGTATGAACACCAACATAAGCGCTCAAATGCCAATAAACGATACACCGTTAGAAAGAGTACAATATATTATATTCTACCTGGGCTGCAATACATACAGAGTGATTGACTAGTGGGGTAAACTTAATAAATCCGCTATAGTAATAGATAGCAATAAAAGTTAATAACAAAAATTTTAGCCACCTTTGAGCTTCACATTACAAAATTAGTTAGAATGTTAGAGGGCGTTCGATAACACAGTGGCAGACCAAACTTATGTTTTTTTAAATGAAACACCCTATATTTTATTTTAAATTCGAAATCCTGTTAACTTCTCCATCACAAAAATATAAAGATTTGTTATGTTATACAACAGGGTATTTACAGGGTGTTTAGAATGTTAAAGGGTAGGGTGTTCGATAACACAGTGGCAGACCAAACTTATGTTTTTTTAAATGGAACACCCTATATTTTATTTTAAATTCGAAATCCTGTTAACTTCTCCATCACAAAAATATAAAGATTTGTTATGTTATACAATAGGGTATTTACAAAGTTATAACCAATTTTATATGAAAATCGTAACAAGTTCAACTGCCTGTATAAATTAAAATAAGCAAAACAGCAATGGTTTCTTGAAAGAAAATAAATAGATAATAAAGATCTGAGAATAATTCTCAATTTATATTGGAATCAGAAAGCTAATATCAAAAGAAAATGAGACATCACAAGCAATAGAAATACGTAGAGGAGTACGACAGGACTGCATTTTGTCACCACTGCTATTTAATGTATATAGTGAAAGCATCTGCCAGGAAGCCCTTTTGCAAGCAAACGAAGGATTCCTAATCAATGGAGAGGTTGTAAATAATATTCGATACGCGGACGACACTGTACTAGTTGCAAGCATAGTAGAAGAATTACAACGATTACTTACAAACATAAATATTGCTTGCAACAATTATGACATAAACATCAATATCAAAAAAACCAAGTATATGGTCTTCAGTAAAAACATGACACAACCAGCACATATTAGTATAAACGGCATTCAAATTGAAAAAGTATCAAGTTACAAATACTTGGGAACTTTAATAAACGCAACTGGAGACCAAAACAATGAAAGTCCACCTTCATAAAGATGAGAAAATTCTTTTGCAACAGAGATATAAGCATCCCTCTACGATTAATAATGCTAAGAGGCTACGTATTTAACACGTTGTAGAAGCCTGGACTCTCAAACAGAACATCATAAAAAATATTGAAAGTTTCGAGATGTGGCGCTACCGTCGAATGCTGAAGATAAGTTGGGTTGAAAGAGTCACAAACTTTGAAGTATTAGGAAGGATAGGAAAATACCCAGAAATTTTGTTAACGATAAAACGAAGAGAACTCGAATATTTCGGTTATCTGATGAGAGGGCATAAATACGCATTACTTCAAAATACAGGGTGTCCCGAAAAGATTGGTCATAAATTATACCACAGATTCTGGGGTCAAAAGTAGGTTGATTGAACCTTACTTACCTATATACAATTGTGCACACAAAAAAAGTTACAACCCTTTGAAGTTACAAAATGAAAATCGATTTTTTTTCATATATCGAAAACTTTTAGAGATTTTCGATTGAAAATGGACATGTGACATTCTTATGGCAGCAACATCTTAAAAATAATTAAAGTGAAATTTGTGCACCCCATACATATTTTATGGGGGTTTTGTTCCTTTAAACCCCCCCAAACTTTTGTCTACGTTCTAATTAAATTATTATTGTGGCACCACTAGTTAAACACAATGTTTTTAAAACTTTTTTGCCTCTTAGTACTTTTTCGACAAGCCAGTATTTATGGACATATTTTGAATATTTGTCGAATCCACCACATATTTGTATATGGTTAAGTATGATTATAGAGACCTGTTAATAATCTGAATATTTATTGATAATTTACATTTTTAGGTATATTTTGAAAAATAAGCCATATCTCGATAAAAGGTGACTTGCCAAAAAAAGACTAAGAGGTAAAAAAGTTTTAAAAACTCTGTGTTTAACTAACGGTACCATAATAATTGTTTAATTGGAACGTACAAAAACATTTGGGGGGTTTAAAGGAACAAAGCCCCCGTAAAATTTTTATGTAAATATATTAAAAAAGAAGCCGCATCTCGGTAAAAACTGGCTTATCGAAAAAATATTAAGAGGCAAAAAAGTTTTAAAAACGTTGTGTTTAACTAATGGTGCCACAATAATGAATTAACTGGAACGTACACAAAAGTTTGAGGTGGTTTAAGGGAACAAAACCCCCATAAAATTTTTATGGGGTGGACAAACTTCACTATAATTTCGTTGTAAGATGTTCCTGCCATGAAAATTATACATATCCATTTTCAATAAAAAATCTCTAATAGTTTTCGATATATTGAAAAAAATCGATTTTCATTTTGTAACTTCAAAGGGCTATAACTTTTTTTATGAGCACATTTGTACTAAGGTAAGTTAGGTTCAATCGAACTATTTTTGACCCCAGAATTTGTGGTATAATTTATGACCAATCTTTTCGGGACACCCTGTATAATGCAAGGAAAAATAGAAGGAAAACGCAATCCAAGCCGTAGAAGAATGTCATGGTTGCGTAATTTGAGAGAGTGGTTTGGCTGCCCCACTAATGAACTTTTTAGGTCAGCTGTAAACAAGGTCAAGATAGCCTTGATGATTTCCAATTTCCGATAGGAGTGACACAATAGTCTAAGAGCTAGTGAACCCTCCGACTAACGGTCGTCCTGTAAGGCTAGAAATTTTTCTAGTGATAATTCATAGTACACCAAGGCTAAAAACCATGACCTGGCAGGCATCAGCGGTGCACGTGTATCTACCAGGTGAATCGAAAAGTGCAAATTTAGGGGGTAAAATAAACTTTCTCCTGTAAGGTTTAAATTTAAGTAGGTATGTGTTTGAGTAAGTCATTTAGAAGAAATGTGTCCAATGCCAGGCGATTCTGAAGAGCATAAGACCTTGCCAGGCGAGGGGAAAGATTAGGGGTTTTCCTAAAATTATTTGTTTTGATTCGAACAAATTTTTTTAAGTTTTTTGAATGATTCCAAACAGAAAAGGTCTTTAGTGATTTTTCTCTTAAGTCAACACTTTTTGTTATATAAGCGATTGAAAATTTTGAAAATTGCGAAATCGGCCATTTTCAACCCTAAATCGGACATTTATCTAAAAATTTCAAAGTTGCCAAGGTAGGTAGATATTCTTTAAACATTGATTGATGAAATCCCAAAGAGTTTTTTGCAATACGATATCGGAAACCTCTTTGTTTTTTAATTGCTAATCAAGCGGGCGCGACACTGTAGTATAAGTGAGGACGTTTGAGTTTGCATAAATTCATTATCTCGTGAATGGGCAAATTTCAAGAGAAATCCTCAGACAGGTCGATTTTAATTTTTAAATTAGGACTTTTTGGCATATATATAATACTAGTGACGTCATCCATCTGAGCGTGATGACGTAATCGATGATTTTTTTAAATGAGAGTAGGGGTTGTGTGATAGCTCATTTGAAAGGTTATTTAATTCTCTATTCACTAATATAAACATTAACATAATTATTTATACAGGGTGTACAAATTTTTTTTTTATTAAATTAACTTTGATTAAATTTGACAAATAGAAGAAAATTTTTTTTTGTACACCCTGTATAAATAATTATGTTATTGTTTATATTACTGAATAGAGAATTAAATAACCTTTCAAATGAGCTATCACACAACCCCAACTCTTATTTAAAAAAATCATCGATTACGTCATCACGCCCAGATGGATGACGTCACAAGTATTATATATATGCCAAAAAGTCCTAATTCAAAAATAAAAATTGACCTATCTGAGAATTTCTCTTGAAATTTGCCCATTCTCGAGATAATGAATTTATGCAAACTCAAACGTCCTCACTTACCTATACTACAGTGTCGCGCCCGCTTGATTAGCAATTAAAAAAACAAAGGGGTTTTCGATATTTTGTTGCAAAAAACTCTTCGGGATTTCATCAATCAATGTTTAAAGAATATCTACGTACCTTGGCAATATTGAAATTTTTAGATAAATGTCCGATTTAGGGTTAAAAATGGCCGATTTCGCTATTTTCAATATTTTCAATCGCTTATATAACAAAAACTATTAACTTAAGAGAAAAATCACTAAAGACCTTTTTTGTTTGGAATCATTCAAAAAACCTAAAAAAAATTGTTCGATGCAAAAAGAATAATTTTAGGAAAAACCCCTAATCTTCCCCCTCCCCTGGCAAGGTCTTATGCTCTTCAGAATCGCCTGTCATTGTACACATTTCTTCTAAATGACTTACTCAAACACATACTTAAATTTAAACCTTACAGGAGGAAGTTTATTTTACCCCCTAAATTTGCACTTTTCGATTCACCTGGTAGATACACGTGCACCACTGAGGCCTGCCAGGTCATGGTTTTTAGCCTTGGTGTGCTATGAATTATCACTAGAGAAATTTCTAGCCTTACAGGACGACTGTTAGTCGGAGGGTTCACTAGCTCTTAGACTACAAGAAGAAGAAGGAAAATTCTCTGCAACTTATGTTTTTGTATCAATATAGGTATTATAATAATTATTATTATTCTTAGATGTTACGTCTTTAGTGTCCTCCTCTACGGAATAGAAAGCTGGAGTCTTACAGAAGATGCTATCAAACGGTTAGAGCCATTTGAAATGTGGTGCTACCGAGGTCTGTTACGAGTAAGTTAAGAAAACAAAGATATTAATAAAGGAATAGCGGAACAATTTTTCATAAACTTAAGCATTTGTGACTTACCTGTGAGACAATTGTAGCTACGGTTTGTTCAGTGTATTCATGTCGACTTGCTAAATATGTTAAAATGTCGGCGCCTTGAAGCTTTTCCAAAATAAATACAGCAGTGCCGTTGGTGCGATATGCTGCTAGAAGACTGGCTATTCTCTCGTGTCTGAGCGATCTTAATGCTGCGAATTCACCCTCAACGTCTTCTCTGGTTTTGTCATTGTAGTCCAAAATTTTCGCTACGACGACAGTATCATTGCGTTTGTCGACGCCTTTAAGTACCACCGAGAATTTGCCCCTGAATTTAAAATATCCGTAAAAATTAGTACCATCTTAAGTAACATTAATTGAAATACACTTTTATTGAAATATTAATATTCTGTTTACCTCGCTATTTCAGAAATGAAGTTATATTCCTGTTGAACATTAGAGTCCTCCCATTCCACTGGAGATGATTCTAATTTATAATCCAAGCGTGTTTTGGATTCCTCGTCCACCTCTTTTCCACTGTCTGTAAGTTGTTGGAGATGTAACATTGCTTTGCTTAGTTGAATCTTTGGTGAGCCTAAAAAATATTAAAATAAAAAATAATTCAGTTTACCCTTTAATATAAACGTTTTTATTAATATCCAGCAAAAAGCTTAAGACTCAAATATATGATGTTCATGTTAAATTTTAGGAAAACACGACTTTCTCTACCTATACTAAAATCTCAATAGAGATGCACTAGAAATAAACAACCCAAGATACGTTGAATTTTACGAGGAGCAATACCGAATCATGATTTACAATGGATCTATCTAATCAGCCCTAAACATCCATCCTTGGATATAGGCCCCCTCTTCGTTCTTCCATGCCTCTCTATCTTGGGCAATTATTTTCATCCATTTTGACCCAGTGTGTTTCTTCAGGTCATCTGACCATCGCATCTGTGGCCTTCCCCTCTTTCGTTTGTGGTTCCACGGTCTCCAATGTATAATCGTCTTAGTCCATCTTTCACCCTTGTGCCGTAGGGTGTGTCCGGCGAACATCCATTTAAGCTTTGCTACTTGGGTTGAGACATCTCTCGCTTTTGTTTTGTTACGGATCCATTCGTTTCTTTTCCTGTATAAACTTCGTAAATCATGAATTGGGATTTACAATTTACATTGTAAATCACGACTTGCGGGTTCTCCTCGTTACAATCAAGTGTCTTGGTTCGTTTATTTCTATGAATCTTTATTGTGATTGTAGTATATGTAACCATATTCCGCAAATTGTGGGGTACTTACCTGAAGGTTTAGTAGTAACCGGCGCAGAAGGTACTCCAGGATCACTCCAGCCTATCGAATTCTTCGCTGCTAATCTAAATATATAGCTCTTGTTCGACTCCAGACCAGATATCAAATAAAACTCATGATCAATATTGTCAGCCTTCTTAATCCAGTCCAACTCATCCGCTGCCTTATATTCCAAGCTGTAGCATATTACAGCAGCATTGCCATCAAATCTTGGTTGTTTCCAGGTTAACAAAATCTCAGTATCAGACATTTGCTGGGCTTCAGGACTATCTGGTTCATCTGGTACCAGACCCAGAACTATTCTGGTTCTAGATACCACTTGTCCAATTTTGTTACGAGCTACGACTTTATACAATCCTTGATCAAAGTTAAGGGCTGGGGTTAGTTTGAAATGCGATCTACCGTCTGCGTCCGTAAAGATTTTGATTCTGTGTGATTCTGCCACTATGGAGTCGTTCCTAAAATAAATTTGTTAAAACCTTAGTTCGGCTTTTATACATATTATTTATATATTAATTACAGGAAACTTAAAAAACTAAATTTATACCATTGATATTTCATATCAACAACACGGATAATTAACGATTTTTAAATTTTCACAAATTTTACTATTAGCTTACGACTTTGACGATGGCCTTGATCATGGGAATTCCCCATGGAAACAAGGCCGTGTACTATCGCAGAACTGAATGGATCGAACTGGAATAGGAAGATAAGGAATACAATGGAAATTCTGAATCTCCGAAAGTTTTATCCGTATATGAGTAATTTATTACAATTCAGTAGAATCTACACCGCCTGAGAATATATCTTCAATATATTGCTTGCTATTTCGTATAGGAAATAGTCCTCGTATTCGTAAATATTTTACTGAATAGTAGAGCTGGACCTCGATTTTTGACCCTTCGCTTCTTTATCGATCATTCGCTATCTGTACACTAAACAGATACGAAGCGAATAGGTTCGATAACGAAGGGAAGGGTCAAAATCGAGGTCCTGTGGAACTACGGAAAAATTCGCTCACTTGACTACTTCTTAGAGTAAAAACGTGGAATTGAAGGCGGAAACTCTATCGAAACTTCAGGATTTTGAGGTATGGTTGTTCAGAAGGATCCTGAAGATACCATGGACAGACAAAGTCACCAATGAAGAAGTGCTGCGGAGAATGAATACAACCGCAGATTTGGTCAACATCGTTAAGGGCCGCAAGCTGCAGTACTTTGGACATATAATGAAAAATCAAGGCAGATACGAGCTACTCCAATGCATTTTGCAAGGTAAAATTGAAGGAAAAAGCTGGCTAACCTGAGAGCATGTTATAGTAATACCTCAACACAACTACTCCGTATAGCAACCAACAAAATCATCATAGCCAGAATGATCGCCAACGTTCGGAACGGACAGGCACCCTAAGAAGAGGACTACTACTTCTTGGTGTGACTACTTGAATGTAACGGAATTCATCCATGACGAAAGTTAGCGATCATCACGACAATCTTTATCTTGTCTGCAGCAGCACGGAAAAGCTGCACATGTGTTGTGTTGAATCAGGTTCTGAGGTTCTTTAACCAGGATGTTCTTCTTCTTTCCGAACGTCGCTTGATGCGATTTTTCCTTGCATGGTGTCGATATTCTGTGTCTTATCTTCAGTCCCATTATCTTGGGATTAAAATCTCCCATAATAATGAGAACTTCCTTAGAATTCCTGTAGAATTTTCTGTATGATTCTGTTGATTTTCTGAAAAAACTCAACTCAATTGGACGATGTTCATATTAATGGGGTTGGCTTATTCTTATAATAAGATCACTCTTTCTGATATTGGTGTAAAATTAATAACGCCTTTGGCAACCTTGTGTAATAAGATTACTCCGACTCCATTTTTATGTAAACCATCGCTTTTTCCCGAGTAGTATACCTTGTAATTTTTCACTTGTGTTTCTTCAGAATCTGTCTATTTCATTTTTGCTAATCCCATAATTTCAATATGCATTCTCTTCATCTACTGCATTGAATAGGGAACTTGCACATTTTTATTGCATAATAATGTTCAGTTTTGTTTAAAAATAAGATATCAAAAATTTCACGCCTTATAACCTCATAATAACTTAGAAGTACAAATTTAAAATCTTATATCTATTTAAATCATTTCAAACGATCAAAAATACTTGTGACGTCACGTCATTGTATTTTCTACTGTGACGTTTAAAATGTTTCATTTAAAATGATATACAATTTTGTTTACTTTGGAGTCTAACACAGGTTTTAAAGAGATAGTATTGAATTGTGTGTGATTCTACTATGGAAAATAAATGTAAATTCAAACTATGAAAGTGTTGTTTAATACCATTGTATTAAAGTACAACCATTTAAACCTCCCAATAACATATATTAGATTACCAGTCAATAAGAAACGGAATTTAATAAAGTGCTTACAAAGGACATTAAGGACATTTTAGTTCATTCTCAAGGTCTTCATGGATGCGAAGCTAATTTTAATTACTCTGGACTAATTAGCAAAATATATACAAGGAAAAGTTATTTACCAGCAATTTTATTGCTGGAATCGAATCTTATGATTCTATATATTAATAATATAGGTATGCAAAGTCCGCAGATGGTGTGCTACTTTTTTTATAAACAAAATGGCGCCGGAAAATCCTGTTTTTTTCAATTTTTGCTCTATAACTCCAAATATTTTAACTTTGCACCAAAAACACTCAAATAAAAATTCACCGTAATTAAATTCTGCATAGAAACGTGTTTTTGCGGATTTACTTCGAAGAAAATTTTCCCCGGAAAATGCGGGTTTTTCCAACAAAATCTTTAATTTTTAACTATAATTTTAGATAAGTAATTGTTTATCAATAATTAAACATCTCGGTAATATAAAAGCTCTTTTCGCATAGATTATAATTCCAGAAGCCGATAGAAATTGAATGAACAGTTTAGCAATAATTGAATTGTTATAATGATACATAAGAATAACTATGATTTTTGTATAAATTGACACTGTACCTATCTAATGTAGTTTACAGAATTGAAATTGGACTATTTAAACGGCCTCAGGAATATTTTAAAATTATAAACAATTTTTGGGCTTATAAACAAATAAAATTAATTATTTATATGGGAAATAAGCCACAATTAAAATGAAAAAAAAATTATTAACGTAATAAAAAATGATTAAAAAATAATTTTTATTAATATTTTTGCGCCTTGTGTACACTTCACAAAGTTTTTTCTATGTTTTTATGTTTTATGATTCAAAGTTTACACAAAGGCGCAATATTCAAAACAAAAAAAAGTTCGTTGCCAAGGTGTTGTTATATAAGAATAAAAGAAAAAAAAACGGGAAAGTAGGGCTTGTGTCCGATCCCACACAAAAAATTACTTTAATACCAAAAGTTTGTGTTATTGTGATAAAGGTTTAGTTGTGAAAAGTGCCTTTAGTTATTCCTAGCTTCCGAAGTTTAAAACCAGTAAAAAATTATTTCTTGGTGTTGCAAAAACCCAACATCAAATTGTAATATTTTGTATTTTGACAACGGCACCCGATTTGGGCGTCGAAACGTTAATAAAATTATTTTTTTTCATTTTAATTGTGGCTTATTTCCCATATAAATAATTAATCATAAAAATGCCACAAGGAAATAGCTTCAGAACAACATTAAACAAATAAAATATCTTGGGAAATATTAAATCAAATTAAATCATAAAAACGGTATTGGAAAAAAAGCGGCAGGATACTTCTTTTAAAAGAAAAAACGTTTAATTGTGATAAGTGGTTCCTGAGATACAACCGGTCAAAGTTGACCGGTATTTACGGCAAAGACATAAACAATAGGATCATAATTTTTAAACCATCACCTTTTTATTTTTGTCCTCTTTCTCCACACCAATTTTCATATCTTTAGAATACTCATAACATATATTATTATAATAAATACTGTCGATATTACGAGTGAAAATTGCCAAAAATAGCAAAATTCTAATCAAAAATTAGGTTGGAGAAAATGTAATCTCAAAGTTCAAAATCGGTATACGTTAAAAAATGCGTTTTCTCGGCTTCCCATGGAGCAATTTTCTTCATTCTTTTTTTGTTCCCAATTGGCCAGATGGCTCGAGTCTAACTAACGTATTATTAAATGTCAAAGTTGCTTTTGTTTTGTTATAATAAATTAATTTAGTTATTATAACAAAAATTTTTAATTTGTTTAAATAAAGATTGTTTAAATAATTATACAACTTTCAAATGAGACTATTTGTGTTCTTAACGTTAAAAGGTACACTTGTAGTAAGTTTATCTAAAAAAAGTCTGCAACTGGAAAAATATGTAGTTTTCTTTTCTTATAAATAAATTAATCTATTATAACAAAACAAAGGCAAGTTTCACATTTAATAATGCATCAGTTAGATGACTCTACTCGAGTTACTTGGGAACAAAAAAAAAAAGAATGAAGCAAATGGCTCCATGGGAAGGCGAGAAAATGCATTTTTTTAACGCATACCGATTTTGAACTTTGAGATTACATTTTCTCCAACCTAGTTTTTGATTGGAATTTTGCTATTTTTGGCAATTTTCACTCGTAATGTCGATAGTTTTTATTATAATAATATATGTTATGAGTAATTTAAAGATATGAAAATTGGTGTGGAGAAAGAGGACAAAAATAAAAAGGTGATGGTTTAAAAATTATGATCCTATTGTTTATATCTTTGCCGTAAATATCGGTCAACTTTGACCGGTTGTATCTCAGGAACCACTTATCACAATTAAACGTTTTTTCTTTTAAAATAAGTGTCCTGCCGCTTTTTTTCAAATACCGTTTCTATAATTTAATCTAATTTAATATTTACCGAGATATTCTATTTGTTTATAAGCCAAAAAATTGTATATAATTTTAAAATATTCCTGAGGCCGCTTAAATAGTCCAATTTCAATTCTGTAAATCACATCAGATAGGTACAGTATCTTTTTATACAAAAATCATAGTTATTCTTATGTATCATAATTATTGTGGTTATTAAAGCGACCGTAAATTTTAAATTAACAATTCAATTGTTGCTAAACTGTTTATTCAATTTCCATAGGTTTCTGGAATTTTAATCTATGTGAAAAGAGATTTTAGTTATTTAATTATTAATAAACAATTACTTATCTAAAATTATAGTTGAAAATTAAAGATTTTGTTGGAAAAACCCGCATTTTCTGGGGAAAATTTTCGTCGAAGTAAATCGGGAAAAACACGTTTCTATGCATAATTTAATTACGGTGAATTTTTATTTGAGTTTTTTTGGTGTAAAGTTAAAATCTTTGAAGTTATAGAGCAAAAATTGAAAAAAATACGATTTTCGGGCGCCATTTTGTATATAAAAAAAGTAGCACACCATCTGCGGACTTTGCATACCTATATTATTAATAGATAAAATCATAAGATTCGATTCCAGCAATAAAATTGCTGGTAAATAACTTTTCCCAAAAATGGCCTATTCACCGATAATAATCTGCCCAGACTAAAAATGTAAGTATCTGTTGTTTTAGGGCCGGTTGTTCGAACGCTAATCAACAATGATTATTATCAAATATTTAATTACTGCCACCGATTGTCAATGTCAACTTTGATTGGGTTGCTGAAAACATAATTATTGATTATAATTATGAAATTAGTTCATCAATTATGTTAATAATTGTTATGTTAATTGATTAATTAATCTCATAATTATAATAAATTCATTATTTTTCAGCAACCCAACCAAAGTTAACATTGACAGTTGTGACAGTAAAATAATATTTGATAGTGATCATTGTTGATTAACGTTCGAACAACCGGCCCTTAATGTAATATCTGTTGTCTGATTAAATTTTTTTTAACCTAATGCGGTAATGTGTAAACATTAGGTATAATCATATGACGTCACGACGCGTTTTGGGCTGGCTGCTATAATTTCAATTTAGAATCGTCTTTAGGGACCAAACGAAAGACAAAAACAACTTATTTTTCTTTGATATATATTTTAAATTATGTTCTGTTGTGATTTATATTTTTTTCGAATTTAAAATTTTATGCCAGTTCCCTATTGTGAATTTTTCCTGATTTTCATAAGATTTTGTCATTTCACATGCAGCTATTGCTATTCTTTCTGCACTTCAATTTATGATCTTTTGATAAACTGTCCTCTCCAGAGATTCTATCGAAGGACTTACTCTGGAACTAATTTTAGTATTGAGCATTGCCATGATTGATTGACTAGGGAGTATCGCTGTGGATCTTTAAGGGGGATTTTGCCCTACTTGTACCTCCCCATAGTTAGACCGTTGACCAAATCTCGGGTTCATCGTCGTTCGTGGCCGATTTTTCAACCCCAGGACAAAACAGTCACAAAACTATCACTTTTTTTTCTTTGGAGTTGTATGACTACGGACCCTTCAAGGCTCATTCGCCGATTCACCAATTTTACTCATATATTTTACAATATATTTTCCTATACCTATCTACTTAATATTTTCTATCCTACTTATCGTACATAATTTATAAGGATTGACCACTGGTCAGTGGGAATACCACATCAGGCAAAAACACTGGTTTACTTATATATATTATAATACATTTTAATTTCTGTCTTTACGTTAGTTAATTTATAATTTGATTTTTATATTTTTAATATGTACTATAAACAATTGCATTAATTCTGTATTATTAATTTGTGATGATATATATGTTAAATTTATTGGGTGTGTTATATTTTTACAACTGTATAATTTACTTATAAACATATTTATATTTATTTGTATTAGAGGGCAGTTTAAAATCATATTATGTTCAGCATCACCTATTTCTCCGCATTGACAATATGAATTGTTTTTAAATCAATTTTATGTAGATATGTTGGAATCAATGCATGATTAAATCTTAAACGGCATATTTGTCTCACTGCGTATTTTGGTAGAGTTGTCATTGCAAACCATGGTCTTGATGTCTACCTGTCCTACCTACGTAGGACCTGTCTATCTAGTGTCCTAAATAGCTGGCTGTCTTCCTCTCAAGAAATACTTCAACGCCGGAATAAAGATCTACAAGAAGGATAAGAAGAAAAAAAGAAGACAATTCCCCGCGCAAAATGGACCCCCTCCACTCAAAACTTTCCAATCCAACCAAATTCCATTCCGTTTCGATCCATTTCACGGTGCTTCATCCTGCGGTAGTTTGCGGACTTTAGTACTCTAGATGGGGACTCTTTTATGGATAAACTAGAAAATAATTAAAATATCCATATACCGCCCGTACAATACAGATACCATTGCACGTCATTATCTACAGTCTGTTCAAACGAAAATTTGTTCCCCCCAGAAACTCAGAAACCAAGAGCTTCTTTAAAATTTAAAAAACACTGTCAAATAAATGTTACCAATTTATGCTAAAATGTTACCTTTGTTCGATCGCAGTTAGAGTGTAATCCGAACAAGTGTGCTTTATAAAAACGCTTTATATTCCACTTAAACAAATTAATCGAAACAAGTTAGGGTATGTGTCTTTAAATTTAGTTAATAGAAATCTTCCAATATTATTTCTACGCGCATATACTAAAACATGTCTAGTGGCTGTAATTCCAGTGTACTCACTAAACGATTCTAAAAAGGAACACACCTACAACTTAAATATTTCGTGTTGGTATCATGTGACGTCACGTGCTATGACGCGAATGACGTGAAACGGTATCTATATTGTACGAACTGTAGTTAAATTTTCCGTACTATTATAGATATCTACGGAACATTTTGGTTTATTCAACAGGGACAAAAACATAAATAAAACGATCTTGTAAAATGTCAATTAATGCATTGAAACCAAAACTAATGGCATACTCATTCAAGGATAACATAAAACGTAAAAACCATAAAGTGTTCAGTTTTCCATCAAAAGAATTTCACATCACAATCAATCGAAGTATCAATTAAATATTTCCTTACTTGAACCACTGGACTATCGGTTGTGGTTCGCCAACTGCTAAACACGTCAATTCGAGGTCTTGACCTTCTGTCATTGCAGCCAGACTTGGTTTTTCTCTGAAGAATGGCAAACGTCCTTCTTGTTTAGCTTCAAGGAAGGCCTCAGCTTCCACGTATGCATCTAAACGTGATCCTGAAAGTATAAATAAAATTAGTATAAATAGTACAATCATTTAAGCAATTCACCTCGCAATTCTAAAGGCCTTCATGGATTTGTTTGAAATTTTGACAGTAGCTCAAAAATGATGCAAGTATGCTTTTTCTCATGAGGATCTTTCAGTGCGTCACAGTTTTTCGATTTCTTTCTAACGCATTAAATTGCATGTGACAGAAAAAACGCACGTCGGTGATTACATTTCGTCGGTGACATTTATAACATTTATTCTAGTTGCCAATAGATGGCGCTATAACCGAAAAAAAATTATTTACGAATTATATAATATATCTACGAATATAATCTGTTCAATTTATAAGACTATACAAATCAAAGAAAATACCATTTTATAAATGCAATAAACACAAATGATTTGAATTTATGTCAAATTGCAAATAAAATGTGTCAACTGTCAGATTTAACTAAAATGTCATGTCACTAAAATGTATATTATCACCGACTTACCTTTTTCTCTATCATTTGTGACGCACTGAAAAATGCTCATGAAAAGAAGCATAGCAAACCTGACTTGGTGCAAATGTATGCTTCCACCCCGGGGGTGAATGCCACCCTTTCTCGGGGGTGGACATTTAAAATTTCAAAATGACACCGGGAATCGATAGAGAATTGAGTTTTATGAAGAAAATGTGGAATAAAATTTTTTACCTAACTTAATAATTTCTGAGTTATTCGCGATTAAAGATTCCAAAAAAAAAACACGTTCTTTAATAGTTTTTCGCTGATAACTCGAAAATTACGCATTTTTAGTAAACAATCATCCTCATTAAAATTGAAGCTTATAAAAAACAAAGAATTTAGTTGGTTTTAATTAAATTTTTTAGATAATATTAAGCAACTTATGAATTTTTTGTTTTTGTTTTTATAAATAAATATATGCAAAGATTTGAGCTCAAATAACGGAAAAATTATTAATTTTTCATAGAAAATGCTAATAAATATATTTAAAGTACCTTTTCAGACCTTCAAAATAAGCTTTGATAAAAGCCTCTAGCATGAGAATTAAGCAAGTTATGACAAAAATTAGTCAAATACCTTGAATTTATAAACGAAAAAATAACGGTAAAATGTATGCCATGTGCGTCAAAATTAATATTAATCGTAGCCCATGTAAAATTAACTTTATTTATGTTCCGACAATACGTTCCAAAAATTTGAATTATTTAGAACAATTACATTTTGAAAAAACTTGTTTTAAGTACATTTCTTTTTTTTTTCGATTTTTCAAAAAATACGTCATTTTTTCAAAATATCTCAAAAACTATTGGATTTACGAAAAAAAGTGTTATGACCAAAAATTTAGCATTTTTTTACTGAAAATTTTGTTTTTTTTATAACTCACGTAGCTTATAAATTAAGCGAGGTAGAAGCGTTTAAGTATTGATTTCAATGCAAAAGGAGCGTAGTTTTAGCCTTTTAACATTAAAATTCTCTTAACAAAAGGGGCTAGAAAGATTGCAACTCTCATGATATTATAGCTTATGAAATTCCCTACAAAATGATGTGAGAGTGAGTGCAAAAAGCTTAAAGGGAAGCCGAGTTATTGTTAAAAAACCAAATACATTTTTCTAGAGATAATGTTTGAAAATTATGGAGCGACTAAATTTTGATGTTTTTGGAGTATTTATTCTTTTATACATGCAGTGTCTGCTTTGTATTTACATATCGGGTCAACAAAACTCTCAATTTTGCTGATTGGGGATGGACAAAAGTGAATGGCACCTTGGTACCAAACAAAATGATTTTTTTTAAATTAAATTAAATTTAAAAATTTTTATTTAAATTTTTTTTTAATAAGTGTATGAGGAGTAATTTTTAAGGGTAGTTACATATAAAAATATCGAACTATTAGTTACATTGTAAAAAAACAACAAAAATTTAACATGTTTAAACACATTGATGTCTATAACTGCTTCCATTTATTAATTTTCAATTTTTTCCTGTTTCATTCTTAGGGGTGGTTGCATTGTTAAGCAAATTAAGTGTTAGATTTGATTTCTTGTACTTGAAGGAAAGAAATTCTCCTATTACGACCCAAAATAAAAAAAATTCATGTTTCTTGACCATACTTTTTAAATAATCTTTGTATGAGGGGTTGTTTTTAGGGGTTGTGAGCTTTAAAATATCAAAATATTAAAGTGGTGATTCAAAACAATCAACATGAACATATTTGAACATAACTATAGCCCATTACCTCTTTAACTCATTAGTTTTCAATTTATTTTAGTAAGGGGTAGTTTTCACCCCTTAAAAATAAAAAGCATACTTTGCGAGTAAGTCAGGTTTGAAGAGGAGGGTAAAGTGAACTTAATTCCAAATTTTCAAGAAGATCGATGAATGCAATTAGAATTGCGAGGTCCATTTTAAGCTTGAGAGATTGTACTAAAATACATTTTTTAGCTAGCGTATTTGATGCGGAGCAAAATTTAGAAGATTCCAGCAATTTCAGAAATTTTCTTTATACATACTCGTTAATCGGATACCTACGTTAAAATAAAGCAATTTTTGAAGCATACATTGTTTTCGTGGTTTATAGGATGTCATTATGTCAACCTCATCTTTAAACCAATAAATCGTTTAAAGAGATCAACAGATCGTAACTTTCAGAAAGTGCCAACAATTTTGTTGTTGTTTTTTTTGCTCGTTTATTTATTAATTTTATAATTGTGTTTTGCTGTATGATATATAGATATGTAATAATAATAAGTTATGGATTTGGTTTTTTGAAAAACGATACAAAAATGGTTAAAGAAATTGATTTTTTCTGTAACGCTAGCAAAACTCTTAAAGTGACTTACCCAATTCGTGTCTAATTCTTCTGGTTGTCGGTTCTCTTTCGACGGAGCCGTATCTGTTGATGCGAGCTTTCCTTTCGTCATCAATTTCCTCATCCATAATGTCAGTAAATCTTCGTCGTTCTCGAATAATAGGTGTCTGTAAATAAAAGGAAATATATTAATTAGGTCTCTGCTTTCATTACAAAGATTGGTAACTCACTCCCCAATCGTATCCATTTTCGTCTGAGAGGATATAACCGGATCCTGGACCGCGAATAGCAGCAACTTTCATGTATTCACGAAGACGCACTGGGAAGTCAACATCTCTTAGTTGAAGCAAATATGTGTCTGGACCATTTTGGTAACTAGAATTAAAATAGGTTCATAAAGAATAAAATATTTACACAATGCGAAGTCCTATATCCAAACCAAAAATATAAAGACTTTTAACGTGGAACCAATTTTCTGGTGACAACCTCAAGCCGTGCTTTCTACAATTTACAAAGCAAACGAACAGAGCAGGTAAGTCGCGGTGGTGGTTTAGCGCGATGCCATCCAGGAGGTTTACATCGATGCTTTTGGAAATAAAATGAGTTTGTTTTACATGCATGTCTACTGCGCGGCCTACAAGGATGCTTCCCTGTGATTGATCCGTTCGAAGCCAAGTTGTCATTACCTGCGCTATCTGAGTTGATACCTACTTTTTATATAATTCGTTTTTTGTATTCAGTTTATTTTTAAATTTCTAAAGTATCTAAATTCAGTAAATTTTTTAAATATGAACGAGGATCTGATTATTTAGAGCTGACATTTCATCACTATCATCACTTGACTGACACAACATCGCAAAAGCACAGTCTTTTTTCATTCAAATTTCATTAAACTACTTCACTTGATAGTGGTCCTAGTTCGACTGACAGCGCAGGTGACCTTCTTGCTATGTGCTGTCGACATCGACCGCGACTTATCTCGTAGCACCCACCGCAACCTACACCTCCACCTCGACCCACTTGTTCTGTTCTTACCCTAAGAGAAAATTAAAGACAGTTTATATTTTATTCAGTTTCAGAGACAATCATTATCCCCTTAGGCTCTTCAGAGAGACCTATGGTGTGCCCTGAATCAAATAGAAAAGAAACTGTCTCCCAGAGCAAAATTATACAAATAATTCGCTCTCAGACGTTGTAGCAGCATCTATTAACATAATGAGAAGTTCTAGATCCGAAAATCTAAAAACTTCTACCGTGGAACCAACTTTCTAGTTATAACTCCAATCCTTTCTTTCCACAATTTACAAAGTAAACAGATGATGAATAAAACAGATGAAAAGGATTCTACAATATGCAATGCAGTTACCTCCCGTCAATTCATCTAGGTAAAAATTCCGTCGAAAGTTAATTCCGTATACTCACAATATGAATAACCTAAGTAGACCAAGGCGTATCTGTAAAAATATTAGTACATTTGGATGTTGAGACGTGACTCATATTTTTTTGCAGATATTGCTTGAAAATAACTCATATAATAATATTTGAAAAGTCTAAGTTTTCAGTCTAATGGCATATAGAGCAACATAATGCTACTCTACACCCCACCAGAATGAAAACAATGGGAACCTTCTCTGGTTACACCTCCGAGGCTTCTAAAATTTGCAAGCCATACGGATGCCGAGACTAAGGAAGATGAGGGAATTTTACAATATATAATTCACGTCCCATCTGCTCAGCGCGGTAAAGTTCCAACGAGAATAGTTCCCTTTGTACTCCAAACAGAGTAAAGTAAATCAAAAATGAATAACCATTTTCAATGTCGTTGCAACACGAAACTACAGCCGCGCGATATTCTAGTCCAATCAGAGAGTGCCGCAAGCACCTCTACCGGTTTCGAAACTTATTAGTCTCTCATCAGGAGGCACATATGCTGCTCTCCCTGATTAGTCTCGGCATCCGTATGGCTTGCAAATTCTAGAAGCCTTGGAGGTGTAACCAGAGAAGGTTCCCATTGTTTTCATTCTGGTGGGGTGTAGAGTAGCATTATGTTGCTCTATATGCCATTAGACTGAAAACTTAGACTTTTGATAGCAGTTGCCGCTAGGGCATCTATGCCATTTCGTTCGTTGCGATCCGTGACTGCACGCCGGGGTTTGTTTTGGTTGGATCAGGGAGAGCAGCATATGTGCCTCCTGATGAGAGACTAATAAGTTTCGAAACCGGTAGAGGTGCTTGCGGCACTCTCTGATTGGACTAGAATATCGCGCGGCTGTAGTTTCGTGTTGCAACGACATTGAAAATGGTTATTAATTTTTTTTTATTTTTTTAATAATATTTGAGTTATTCTCTCACTCAAAAAGATCCGGAACATTTGACAATGTCAAAAAATGAAGGAAAAATTCAATTTTTTTCTTGGGTTTTTGATTATAACTTTAAAAGCATTCATTTTCGAGAAAAGTTGCATCAGCATAAAAGTTGCGTAATTAAATTTCCTACAATATAGGATTAACTAAAAATTTTAAAAATTGTCACCCTTGTTGCAAAATAGCAATAATTTCGAAAAAACCATAAAAAACAAGTATTTGCATTTTACGTTTTTCAACCATGTATACTACACTTATGACCTTCATATTTCACCCAGAAAAACTTTACGATGTGATAAAACAATACTGTGAATTTCATTAAGATCGGTTTAATAGATTTTGCAAAATAAATTTTGCAATCCAGCTTTCGCAAAAAAATTCATTTTTTCAAAATGTTGCAGCACTGAAAATAAAGCAGACAGTAAGTTGAATTTTTTTTGCGTATAAAAGAATACTGTACCTTTTTTTATTTTAATTTGATTATTGCAAAATAAAAACACATACTCTGTCCTTTGAAATAACACTTTTTTTAGCAAAAACTTTCTTTGTTCATATATTTTAACTTAGAAAATAAAAGTGTATTATTTTTAAACATTTGCAATTGTTTAAACAATTTTTCACAAACAATAATCAAATTAGTTTGACTTTTGTGGACTTAAAATATGAACATACAATAAAATATAGAGTAAGAATATATTAAATAAAGATTGGAAGAAATTTTGGTGGAAATCAACTTGTGTGAATCGAACACCGCTGTCCTGCGCGTAGCACCAAAAATTAATGTTTATTTAAAAAAAATCCTGACGCCGTGGTAGTTAACCGATTTTAATTTTGCAAATTGCAAATGAAAGGTAGAGTATTCTTCTATTTGTAAAAAAATTAACTTGAAATCTGCTTTATTTTCACTCCTGCAACATTTTGAAAAAATGAATTTTTTTGCGAAAGCTGGATTTCAAAATTTATTTTGCAAAATCTATTGAACCGATCTTAACTAAATTTACAGTATTGTTTTATCATATCATAAAGTTTTTCTGGGCGAAATATAAAGGTCCTAAGTGTAGCAGAAATGGTTGAAAAACGTAAATTGCGAATACTTGTTTTTCTATGTTTTTTTTTTCGAAATTATTGCTATTTTTCAACAAGGGTAACGATTTTAAAAATTTTTAACCAATCTTATATTGTAGGAAATTTAATTACACAACTTTAATTTTAGTGCAACTTTTCTCGGAAGTGAATACTTTTAAAGTTTATAGTTTACATTTCATTTTGTTTTAGAGGCGACCATCATCCTCTTACGTACGTTTCACCCTCTTGGGCTCTTCAGAGAGGAAGAGGAAGACCATAGAAAACAAACTCTCTCCCTAAGCAAAATTATATAAATAATTCGCATTCAGACGCTGTAGCGACATCTATTAACACAATGAGAAGTCGTCATAAGAATGAGCAGTCCAAGTTAAGGGGAAAGGCGCAAAATGTCGCCTGTCAAAATTTTTAATGTGTTTTAAATGTATTCATTTTTTTCGAATCCTGAGAAATCTAATAAGTGTTACGTAGAATGAAAGATTACGTTATTACCGACGGCCGAAAGTCGCTCAGAATAAATGAAAAGTTTCTTTTGAATGAAATATTTGCAATTAAAAATCACACGAAATTTTGTCTTTTATTTTCACCACTGTAACTTATTAAAATAAACATTATAGAAGTGTTCAGGAACTTTCGGCCCTCAGTAATAATGTAATCGTTCATTCTGCGTTTAAATTTTTCAAAAATATTTATTAGTTTTCTCAGGATTCGAAAAAAAAATGAATACATTTAAAACACATTGAACATTTTGATAGGCGACTATTTGATGAAATATTAATAATTAGATGTTTTGAGAATTCAAAAACCTACTTGTTTCAATTAACAGTCTGTTCAAAATTGTAATATTTCGAGCTTATGTAAATCCCTCGTTGTTAAATAGACGGGTTTTACTTACTGACTCTCTGATTTAATAACACCAATTTCATAGTTAAGAGGTGACCTAGTAGGCAACTGGTCTTCCCAAGTTCTTGGAACTCTTGGTGTTTTATCTAGAGGTGCTGGAGTGCCTCTGGGCGAATCGTAGTCACCTGGTGGATATACCATCTTGGAAGGATGAGTGAAAGCTCCTTCGAGAGGTCTACGTCTGAACCACCTTCTACATGAGGCGTTGTCGTACCATTCTCTGAAAAATTAATCAAAAATATTATTAGTGTAAGTCAACCAATATGCCAAAAGATATAAGAGAATTAAATACCTATGTATTATTATAATTAAAATAGAATTAAATTTTTTTTATTTTTTACTTTTTGAAAATGGATTCATATTAGCAAACCATTAATTATTCATCATTTTAATAATGTAAGTCTTTATTTAGAATAAGTTGAACAAAAGACAAATTTGCTTATTGAGCTACTACTGAAATGAATGGTTTTTGATTTTTCTCAATAAAATGAGGAAGAAAGTCAATATTTACGTTGAATATTTACGAGGTACTGTAAAAATCATTATAAAAGAGACTCTTTCTGAGAATGAGTAATGTATTTATGAAATTAAATATTGTAAATTACAACAGATCGAACAATATAATATATAGGCCAGGGTAATAGACAAAAATATACCCTGTTCGTGACACTTCAGCAGCCAGAGTACTGAAGCGTTTTTTCGAAGGTAATACCTATAGGAACAAATTATAACTATTTCCTGCGTAGGATCTGGCGGCCATTTTTATTTATAAACAATTAACTGTCAAAAAATGGCGTTTCCCCCCTTTTTTTTTCAAATCAACGGAAAACAGTGAAACTTATGGTTTTTTTAGTACAAATATTTTCGAGATTATGGAAAAAGCTTTAAAATGACGTATTACAAAGTTTGATATACTCATTTATTGTTAATATAATTGCGAAAAAAGGTCGGAATTGCAAAAAAATATTTTCTCAATACCTGTTGTAAAAATTAGTGTACAGCTGTGAAATTTTTGTCAAATGAGGGTTCTTTGGGGCTTAATATGTGATAAAAATTTTAAAGCGATTTATTCAATTGTTTAAATTTTATTCAAATTGTTTATCCAAGAGAGATTTTTTTTGCAATAACATAAGTCAGAAAAAAATGACCTTAGAACCATTCCACAGGTGTCAAATGAAAGAGCATGAGCTACATTTTCAACATGGTTTAAAAAAGTGAATAAAAAATGGATTTATTAGTAATAAATAATTATGCAAAAATATCGTAAATTTTTCTTTATAAACTTTTTAAATAACTTTTTCCAAAAAAATTAACTTTTTACCTTGTTTTTTTAAGTGCACAACTACCAAGTAATGTTATCTATATCATAATTGAAAAAAAAATTGTAATAAATGTTTAATTTTTTATATAACAAAATAAAAAGTTTATAAGGAAAGATTTACGATACTTTTGCATAATTATTTATTACTAATAAATCCATTTTTTATTCACTTTTTTAAACCATGTTGAAAATGTAGCTCATGCTCTTTCATTTGACACCTGTGGAATGGTTCTAAGGTCATTTTTTTCTGACTTATGTTATTGCAAAAAAGCTCTTAAAGCTCTTATCTCTGGGATAAACAATTTGAATAAAATTTAAACAATTGAATAAATCGCTTTGAAATTTTTATCAAATATTAAGCCCCAAAGAACCCTTATTTGACAAAAATTTCACATCTGTACACTAATTTTTACAACATTTATTGCGAAAATAATTTATTTTGCAATTCCGACCTTTTTTCACAATTATATTAACAATAAATGAGTATATCAAACTTTGTAATACGTCATTTTAAAGCTTTTTCCATAATCTCGAAAATATTTGTACTAAAAAAACCATAAGTTTCCCCGTTTTCCATTAATTTGAAAAAAAAGTGAAAAATGCCATTTTTTGACACTTAATTGTTTATAAATAAAAATGGCCGCCAGATCCTACGCAGGAAATAGTTACAATTTGCTCTTTATACGAGTAATTATATCTGTACCTATAAATATATAAAAATAAAAAATATTTATTTCTTTTTTATTCAATGGCGTTTTTTTTATAATTTTTGTTTTATTTGTTTCTGGGGTTCCTGTTATGTATGTATGTTGTTTCTGGGGTTAGGGTCAAAAAATTCTTAAATAATATGCTAGGTTTATTGCAGTTTAGACATTTCTATTAAAAATTTCGACATTTCTATAAAAAAAAATTAAGCAACAAAATGTACCTATGTATCTATTAAAATAATATGGTAGTACCATTGTGTAGTACTTATGTTATGAAATAAGAAATTTATGACTATGAATCTGTAATCAATCACAAACAAGCCCGGCTAATCGGCTCTGCCAAAGACATTTTTCAGAAAAAAAAAGACGTTTTTATTCCTGTTTTTCAAACAATAAATTGAAATATAAATATACAATACTTACAATAATATTAATTGCAATAAAAACACCAAAATTTAATAGATGTCTTATAATTTAATAGGTGACGAAATCAATGAGGGTTTGTAGCGTAATAGTGTATATCAAAGGCTAACCAATTTCAGCACTCTGGTGCCGTAGTATAGGAGCATCTGTAAATATGCCACCCGGCGATAATGCCACACGCCGTAAGAGCAGTGAACCTGATGGTGTACGAGGCATTGGTTGACTAACTCCTATTTCATCTACAATTGGTGGAGGAGTTAGTCAACCAATGTTTTTACTGCTCTTACGGCGCCGTAAATTATCGCCCGTGTGGCCTTTCGCTTATGGTCGACGTGCTGTCGTGGTTTGTCCGTCTAAAAAGATCTCTGTCTGTGGTCATTTCTTTTAACCCATTCACAGGTCTTTTGCATATCCCTGTAATTTATTTGATCGATCCATCTCGTTGGGGATCTTCCTCGTGATCTTCAACCTTCCACCTTTTCTTGTATAATGAGTCTTTCCATGTTTTCTGTGTTTGCTCTCATAACATGTCAAAAGTATTTTAATTGTTGGATATGGACTCTACTGGAGACTCGTTGGCTAACTTTTAGCTCTATTAAAATTAAATTATTTATCCTACGGTCGCTCCAAGCAATTCGTAACATTCGTGTCAAACATAACATTTCAGTCGCGTCTATCTTTCTTCTTTCTTTCTTTTTTTCTTTTATACAATGCTTGTAAACTGCGTTCAAAATTAAAAGAAATGGGGCTACCGAAGTCCCTCTTCCAATGTAAAGAGGGTCAACACGATGCTTTGACATGGATAGGACAACATAGAACAGCCTTCAATCAAAATGAGAAAGCCTGCATACTTAGCACATATATCTCAATACCAGGTTAGATAGCTCAGGGTAGAGCATCTGGGTTAGGGATGGGAAAACCTACCGGTTTAAACCTAAAACCGGTTTTTTTACTTCGAAATAACCGGTTTTACCGGTTGTTTTTTTTGTCCCGGTTATAACCGTTTTTTTTAAGTAAAAACCGGTTATTAGGTTTTTACAGTGATTAGGATTAGGTTAGGTATTATTTCGGATCCCAATCATAATTATTATTCTCAAGTAATTATTTCAAAGAAAACCATAATTCAAATTTTATTTTATTTTATAAAATACAGAAGCAAACTGAAAGTGCAATCTCACATCAGCCAGAAACAATTATTAAGTTTTATTATAATATTTCCTTAAAAAGGTATTTGAAATCATAATATTTACATAAGAAGTGAGACGCAAACATCATTTATTTGTCACACTTAACTCTTGGCATTGAAAGTGGGTGAATGACTTTTTCTGATTACCAAAAATAATGCTCTGACTATGAATATCGAATTACTGATTACGAATACGAATCTCCAAGAATTTCGATTTTCAAAACGATACACTCATAGAGGAAGTATTAAATGAGTTAAAATGTACCTATTCTACAAATATACAAACGTGTTAAAAGTAATACATGTTCCTTCGATAGTATATTGTATATTACTAATTTTGATCATATTGATATCGAGTCGAATGGAGTATCGCAAACTAAAGTGTATTGTAAATGTAACTTTGTAACCTATTGGATTAAAAAAACCGAAAACCGGTTTTTCCAAAAACCGGTTTTTTCGACCGGTTATAACCGCCAGGTTAAACCGTAAGCAAAAAAAACCGGTATAACCGAAAACCGGTGTTTTGTCAAAAACCGCCATCCCTCTGAGTACCATGCAGGCCGGCTAAGCGAGAACATCTGGATATTTTTTAAAAACATTTACAGGCCCCAGGCCGACTCAATCTAAATAAAATCAGCATCTTGGGTAAAATCAGGGGTAATAGCAGGCAGTTGAAGCATAGCAGTGACCCTATAATCTTCCTTGTAGGCCCAAGAGATAGCAGTCTACCTTACCATAACCTCTAAACCGCGCTAGCGGTATAAAGGGAGACTATTATTCAACACCAAAGACATAAACTCCCAAAATGAATCATAGAGGAAAAAAAGTGCGCCACAGAGTACAATCTGTAATTGGAGAGGACTCAATTCAGGCAAAATTCTGGGGACAAATCACACACAGTTCACCGAAATTGTTGCCAACCTCAAATGATGAAGACGATACTTGAAGAAGAATGAACCATTACAAATGTACATATATGCATAAATGTCTTAGACTAAAGTGATTAACTCTAGTATTTGTAGAATATGACTGATTTGAGATTAGAAATATGCTGACTGCAAGACAATGCGCAGAAAACACTTAAAGACGAAAAGAAACTAAGAATTCTTGACAACTCGACAGGATAGCCTCAAGAGAATTATAGGATTAAAGATTACCCAAGGAGTAACGAATATTCAATTAAGATATGAACGGAGTGATAGGTATTGTTTGCTTAAAGGTTAAAATGCATTTGTCAAAAGACAAAGAAACGATGAACTAATAAAGGTTAAATTAGAGTACTAGACGAAGAATTAAGTGAACATGGGAAGAAATTCGAGGTTGAAGAATAAAAACAAAAAAAAAAAAGAACATTTACACTTCAGACCAAATCGTAATATAATAGCATGTAATGAAAGATAACACTGGGGAACACATTTTTTGTTGAGTTAGATCTGACACTTGTTTTTCAGTAATTTTTGGCGTCTGAATCTGAGAATAACCTCAGATTTTCTCTGTCACATCAACTTTTTAAACTACAGGATATCCTCAAAAATCATAAAAATCATGCATATAAAGGAACATAAAATAAAAATCAGTTTACAATACAGTTTATAAATCATTTAATTTAAGTTAAATCGAGTCCATACAAATAAAATTGTTTAATAATGAACATTACTTACAAATTAAGAACAAAAATTGCGTTTATGGCTTTTTCAGGAGTGTTCAGTTTGTGTACATTCGCGCTTGATGCTCCAAAAATAGCCAGCCATCATATGTACATCCTATCTACCTTGGTACCGTGCTTCCATGATGCAACAGAACCAAATAAATTTCCATTATGGAGGAGAACACATTTCAAGCTCCGCTTTGAGCTATCTATAAAGAGTCTTGAGTTATAGTTTAATTGAAATTATAGTTTGAAATTCCCAATTCTTCCATTAAACCACTTACATTATGGCAAAACACAAATCCACCTTCACTTTGAAAATATTGCAGAAATGCCCTTTCTCGTGTTCGAAAATAGGATACCTTGGCTCCTTTTTCAAGCAAGTTTTTCTCATTGAGTCGTGATGCTAAGAGCTCTGAAGCTTTTTTGGATAGTCCCAAATCTCGTACCAAATCATTTAGCTCTTGTTGTTCGAATCCCTTACGTACGGAGTCATCTTCAATTTCGAAATCTTCATCGTTGGAGTCGCTTTCATCTGCACCATATCCGTATTCCTCTTCTTCCCTAGGGAAATTCATTGAAAACTGGCAAGGGGCTTTCGCCGGAATACGGCACTGGGCGTATAGCTGACAGTAAACTAGGATACTCTATTTTACATTTGTTTTTCTTGCTATATCCTGATGTTTTCACTATACAAAAGTAACAATCACTTGAATGATCTTTATGCTCACGCCAAATCATAGGTATACCAAATGGAAGTTTAGCACGTTCTCCCTTGGTCCACATCGGTAAACCCGGAAATGCACTTTATGAGGTGCCCATCTTTTATCTTGATCACCAAGTTTCACTTTAAAATAGGCAAAATATGCTTGTCTGACAAATGTACTGTTTGTCCTTTGACTGGGAATGGTAAAACTGCCACATATATAACAAAACGAATCGGGGCTATTTTCGCACTTACGACGTATAGGAGCACAGGTAACCATGAGGAAACGTTTCAGTTCAAACACACTAAGCAGTTCTATACACTACAGTAACAAAATACTAAATACTGCTAACCGACACACAACGTTTCACCACAGTATAACAGACATAACTGAATTTAACAGGCAAGTCTAGACAAATTGCAGTTATCAGAGCGTCATTACTCCCACCAGGCGCCCCACCCCCATAGAAAAAGAACGTGACGTGATAGAAGAAAACTAAAAACAGTTTTGAAATTAGCATGCCTAATTCTATAGAAAAATGTTAAAAAATTTAACTCAACAGAAATTAAGTTTCAAATTGTTCCCCAGTGTAATAAGCATGAGATAAAATGTGGATCTATAATCGGAGATGATCATAATGAGCTCATAATAGACAGCCTGTTATAATATACTGTAGTTTATTAGTGTCACGTCTCCACATCATGTTAGAATTGACCAATGTAACACACCACCAAAAATATAAAATAAATTATTATAAAATAAAAATAAAGGAATATTTACAGATACCATTAAAAATATAGAAAAGTATAAGTAATTAATATGCTATTTTAAAAGACTATTCGTTGTCACAACTCCAGTTAAGACTAAATCATCAAATGAGCTAAAAAATTAATAAACTAAGAAACTAGTGTTAATTATAATAGCTAACTTACGCCAGAATCATTTCTATTTTATCAAGATTATATTCGGATATATGGTACAGCTTCTTATGAGCAGAAAGTTTATCAGATCCATTGTACACTTTCAAATTGTATTTGAAGGTTTCCTCGATGTCTTCTCGAGATCTGTTGTTTTCTATGAACGATTTTTGTAAGTTGTCCATCGCGAACACGAGTCTAATTCTAATCGGACCTATTTAACTAATCAGTGAGGAATATTTTTGGATAGAAATAACTTGGCACGTGAAGCAGTATAGTAAAGGGAAGGAGAATAATTGCGAGCTTTGTCAAGAGTCTTTTTGATTTATTTTTAAGTTCAGTTGTTTATACAACAATTAAACTAGATCTTATCGCAATAATTATTCTATAGACCAGGGCATTTAGAATTAAAAACACCGGAATAAATAGATTTTTAAATACAGCACCTATCCACTTGCAACTTTTTGCATTGTGTTCGGGATGACGTCAGAAAAAAGTCTACATAGAGAAGTGGGTGAAAATGAATAATTGCATTTACATTGTACCGGGTGTCCCAATAAGAATTGCTCTCGGCCATATCTCAGGAACCGTGTATAGTACAGCTTTGAGAAAAAATATTAATAACAAGAGTTGTCTAGGGAGAAGCCTTGAAATTATTTTCATAATTGTAGGTCCACCGCTAGAGGGCGTAATTGAATATCAAAAATTAAAAAAATCAAAATTTTACAAAATTTACCTAATGAAAGGGCACTGGAAATCCAATCATCGTATTCTTCATAAAATTCTGCGCAAATTTGATTTCACAAATTTAAGTCTACCTTTGCAAATAAGAGGCGGGGGTGAGTGGGAACCTTCTTATGAAAAAATGGTTGTAAGTCCGGTTCTGCTTAATTGAATTTTGCATACTTGGTCTTGTTGAAAACAGCTCTTTTTCTTCAATGTATATGTCTTATTTTCAAAAAAAAACCTAATATGTAATATGCCAGCTAGTAGGCCTTATTTAATTATTTTCAGTAATCTAGTTTTCTTTGGAAAATATTAAATACAAGTATGCATTTTTAATCCCCCACCTCTTATTTGCAAAGGTAGACTTAAACTTGTGAAATCAAATATGCGCAGAATTTTATGAAGAATACGATGATTGGATTTCCAGTATCCTTTTTTAGTTAAATTTTGTAAAATTTTGATTTTTTAATTTTTCATATTCAATTACGCCCTCTAGCGGTGGACCTACAATTATTATGAAAATAATTTCCAGGCTTTTCCCGAGGCAACTTTTGTTATAAATATTTTTTCTCAAAGCTGTACTATAAACGGTTCCTGATGTATGGCCGAGAGCCATTGTTATTGGGACACCCGGTACAGTCGAACCCGCTTATTAGAATAGCCTTCGTGCCAAACAAAAATATTCTTATAAGCGGGATATTCTAATAACCGATCATTGGTGGCTAGCTGAAATAAGTGTACCGAATATACGTTATAATAGTATATACTATGTCAATATGTATATGCATATGGTTTTAGGTCTTTTTATGTCAATAAAAATTTATAATCTATTTACAAAAATAATTACGAAACGATTAGACAATAAATTGGAATTGGGTTTTAGAAAAGACTTCCGAACAAATGATCAACTATTGGTATAAATAATCTTATAGAAAAATGCTGTTTCTAAAAACAGCCAACTGTGTGGTAACGTACGTATAGAAATTTGTAGACAAATGAAATTATTTTATGACCTTGTCAGCATACGAATGAATTTTCTGTGGGAAAGGAGCGTTTACTCATAACACAGTATTGTAATACAGTGTTTATTAGCTACCTGACAAATCGTAATAATATACAAACCAGCAGGCTTTCGAAGCTCTTACCGACAAATCATTATATCCGGCAAATTTAAAATTTTTAGTAAATTGTACGTAAAAATTTATTATTTGTTGACCTGAAAAAATTATTCTAAAAAGCGGTATTAGGTTACTAAACCATATTCCAATAAACGGATAAATTTATTAAAGGGAAACGTTTCGGGACCTCGAATTTATATTCCACAAACCGGGATATTCCTAAAACCGGGATATTCCTATAACCGGTACTCTAATAAGCGGGTTCGACTGTATAACATGCATCCAAAAGTGCATAATCACGTCAAAATCAGTATATTAAGATCCAGATTTTATTACTCGCGGGTTTTTGGTATTGCTGAATACGAGTACACCATCAGAACCAACCACCGGAGCACTTGGTGTCCAGGATCATTGCTAAGGTACGTGATTGGATTTCCAACACTAAATTTATGCAAACGGTTTACTCGGGGCTTTTTGGGGTCACTGAAGACGAATACTCCATCAGAACCTACCCCTTGAGCGCATGGTGCCCAGGGTTACTGCTAAGGCACGTCATTTTATTGTGTTTCGGGAGTTTTCGGCGCTAAATTGATGCAAAGAGATTACTCGGGGGTTTCTGGGGTTGAGGCAATTACCCCTGGAACATTTGGTGCGAAGAGTGACTGCTAAGTGACATGGATGTCATGTACAGTTGCGTGTAAAATTGTTTAGGCAGCAATGCTGCTTCGAAGAGGAATTTCGAAAAAAAGCTCCAAATCGGAGGCGTATTTCGTGGCTTAAAGTATGTCATTGGTATGGGTTTAGGATTAAAATCTTGTCTTAACTTTTACTTACAAGTAAAAAAAAATTAAATTCACGAAGTAATTTATAAATAAAAATATTTGTTCTTTCTTGTACAATAATTAATCTTTGGGTAAAAAGAAGTAACAATACAATAAGAAGTATTGTAAAGTATTGTCAAGTATAATAAATAACAACACAGGGTGTTTGGTAACGAATGGGACATAGGTTAACCTTAGATTCCTGAGCTTAAAATAGGTTGATTTAAGCTAACTTACCTTAGTATGAAAGTTGATAATAATAGCCCGATCAGTGAACGCAAAATTTTACGAAAACCTACGAAGGATGAAAATTTGGGAATAGGTAGTTGAAATTGTCTATTATTATATAAGAAAAAGTTTACAATTCTACATCCCCTCAATTTTACAAAAATTGGAAAATACGGGGTGAAAATTTTTTTCTCGGGGGTGAAAAAATATACGTTCAAAATAAGTCCGGAATTGGATAAAATGACTAATTCTAAGCAACTTTTGTTCTATAGAGTGTTTTCACTAAGTCAATACTTTTCGAGTTATTTGCGAGTGAATGTGTTAATTTTTAACCAAAAAAAAGAAAAATGTTTTTGGACGGTTTTTCGGAGATAACTCAAAAAGTAAGTATTTTAGCGAAAAAAATATTCTTAGTGAAAATATAGCTTATAAAAAATAGAAAAACAATGGTGTATGCGTGAGGTCTGCTGACCCAGTAAAAGCAGAGCTGCAGCTAATGAAATGTAGGTTCTTCTTCGTCAAATTCCAAATCGAACATTTCAATGTGAAATAACCAAAGAACGGAGCACTTTTCGGGGAAAATTCATTACAACTTTTTTAAAGTGTTTAAAAAAGGTTTATTTTTGTTTTTTAAAAAACTTCTAACATTAAAAGTAAGTGAGCTACGCTCAAAATATTGTTGGTCCCTTTTATTTTTTGGTAAAAAAATGGCGAAAATCACCCCTTAATTAGCTTCTCAAATAAAATTAATCGTTACCGCTTTACAAGTTACTTTACTTATGTATTGTTTATATTATCTATAAGTTTCATTGGTTCAAAGTGCTCAGTTTTGAAAAAAATTGGGTTTAAAATAAAACATTTTTTTTATTTTGAAAAAAGAAATCGTAATTGTTTATGGAATTAACTTAAAAACAATTAGGAAAACCAAAAATCTCAAAGAGTAATAAAATGTACGTTTTGCTTTTCTGAATATTTTTGATTTTTTGTTTCCTTGTTAGACAAAAATGGTTATGCTGTGGCTGTTCAAAATTTGCATAAACTCGTGATTAGTTACTCGTTGAAGCCATTTTAACTACAACTTTTTCAAAACGAAGCACTTTGAACCGATGAAACTTACAGATCATATAAATAATACATAGACAAAGTAACTTGTGAAGTGGTAATGTTAAAATGTATATGTGATGCTAATTAGGGGGTGATTTTCGCGATTTTTTTACCAAAAAATAAAAGGGACCAACAATATTTTGAGCGTAATTCACTTACTTTTAATATTACAAGTTTTTTTTAAAAACAAAAATAAAACTTTTTTTAAACACTTTAAAAAAGTTAAAATGAATTTTCCCCTAAAAGTGCTCCGTTTTTGGGTTATTTTACATTGAAATATTCGATTTGGAATTTGACGAAGAAGAACCTACTTTTCATTAGCTGCAACTCTGCTTCTACTGGATCTACAGACCACCATTTTTTTCAATTTTTTATGGGCTATATTTTTGCTAAGAATATTTTTTTCGCTAAAATACTTACTTTTTGAGTTACCTCCGAAAAACTGTCCAAAAACATGTTTTATTTTGTTAAACATGAACATATTCACTCGCAAATAACTCGAAAAGTATTGACTTAGTGAAAAACTCTATAGAAGAAAAGTTGTTTATAATTAGTCATTTTATCCAATTCCGGTCTTATTTTGAATGTATTTTTTTCATCTTCGAGAGGAGGGTATTCGCCTCCATTTTTGTCAAATGGAGGGGATGTAGAATTGTAAACTTTTTCTTATATAATAATAGACAATTTCAACTACCTATTCCAAAATTTTCATCCTTCCTTTATTTTTTTGGGGTCAGATTGTTCTTTGATCGGGCTATAACCGAAACACAGAGAACCAAAGTTAAACTTTTATTTTATTTATTCTTGAATATTTCCTGACAGGCATGGGATAATAACACGAAATTTGGTAAGCGGGGTTTTTTGGGATGAGAAATCTAAATTCGCCACCAAAAATAATGTATTACCAAGAGGTTGAGCTAAACTCAACACTCAACCGTATTCGAAATAAACGCATTTTAAATCTGTGATTCAACATACTTTTTTGCATAATATCATTGTAGTTAAACCCGAAAAATAAACTTGAAACCATAATAATTGTGCAAGTTCTCATATTTATGTCATTGCATCGCAAATTCCATTTGAAGGAATTTGCGATACATTTTTGGAAATTATTATGGTTTTAAGTTTATTTTTCGGGTGTAACTACAATGATATTTTGCAAAAATTATTTTTTCTACGGCCGTGCTAAAAGAGCCACTTTCACGCAAGCATTTCGTTTCCGAAAGTTGCACTTTCCCACACGGCGTGCGTGAAAGTAAATTTTTATAATATGGCATTATAATACATGCAATAAACTAATATTTAGATATTATTTACTAATGTATTTCAAATTTATCTTATTGTGTTCATGTTTTAATGAAATTAGCGCGATAATTCGATGAAATAAAATTATTTTGACATAATATTTAAAAGTCAGATCAGTAGACAATTACAATGGTTTTGAATTGTCGTCAGGGAAACCAATATCGTCGTCGTGGTAACCCATTATATTGAAAGTTTGGTTTTGACAACCTTGTCAAAGAATTAATTTGTGTATTTTCACTCCTAAATAAAAATTGATATAACTCTATTTTTTTGTGGTTTTTTCCAAACGTCGGCCCTAGAAAAATATTGTTCCTAACTCATGCGGAAAGTGTCTTCCCCGGACTGGACTGCTTGCCCGAACTCCGCTATCGCGTCGTTCGGGTCAACGGCAGTCTCTGCGTGAAAGTATCACTTTCCGCACTAGTTAGGAAATTAACTATTGCATCGCTTATTTAAAATGCGTTTATCCCCAAAACGGTTGAGTTAAGCGAAATTAATGTAGTATATGTATTTACCTTTTTTAAGTAAAAATTATAGGGAAATAAAAGTTTTGATTCAAGAACTATGTAGAAAGGGCAATAAAAAAATTGAACGTATGAAAAGAGCCGGTGAAAGAAATACGTATGTGGCGCCCTCTGGGTAATACATAATTTTTGGTGGCGGATTTAGATTTCTCGTCCCAAAAAACCCCCGCTTACCAAATTTCCCATGTTGTTATTCCATGCCTCTCAGGAAATATTCGAGAATAAACAAAATGAAATTTTAACTTTGGCACTCTGTATTTCGGTTATTATCAACTTTCGGACTAAAGAAAGTTAGCTTAAATCGACCTATTTTAACCTCATGAATTTAAAGTTAAGCTATGGCTCATTCAACAAACACAATGTATATTAAGAATATTCTTCTTATGGTACCTATCCATTCCAAATGTTGGCAATCATCATGGCTTTCTTTACTTTGTTTGCCATAGAACGAAATAGCTCAATGAATAATGAAGAATGAATAAGGAAATGAAAGCAATGAAATAAAGATAAGAATAGGGCTGTAGTGAGCAAAATTTAGAAAGATCTTTTGATTAATAAACAATAAAATATATACAAAAATAGACGGTTTAGTTTTGATTTAAATCTGTCTCCTGCCATCCCCCGATAGCGCTATTTCTAGGTCTACCTTTTGTCAAGGAGGCTATGCAAGAAGACAAATTTAAATCAAAACTTCCGTAGTTCTCGGTATACAATAAAACTATTTATACCGGAGTAAGGTTAAAACGCCCTCTAACGGGGAATAAGTGAAATAAATGGCGACTCGATTCTAGTTTTCTGTTGACCTAGATATCAAAATATCAACAGGCACCGCTGGGAAATATTCCAAAAATGCGGTTCAGAGAAACTATATGAAACGAGTCTTTGTACTCTTATACAGAGTATGGCATTAGTAAAAATACAAAAATAGACGGTTTAGTTTTGATTTAAATCTGTCTCCTGCCATCCTCCGATAGCGCTATTTCTAGGTCTACCTTTTGTCAAGGAGGCTATGCAAGAAGACAAATTTAAATCAAAACTTCCGTAGTTCTCGGTATACAATAAAACTATTTATACCGGAGTAAGGTTAGAACGCCCTCTAACGGGGAATAAGTGAAATAAATGGCGACTCGATTCTAGTTTTCTGTTGACCTAGATATCAAAATATCAACAGGCACCGCTGGGAAATATTCCAAAAATGCGGTTCAGAGAAACTATATGAAACGAGTCTTTGTACTCTTATACAGAGTATGGCATTAGTAAAAATACAAAAATAGACGGTTTAGTTTTGATTTAAATCTGTCTCCTGCCATCCCCCGATAGCGCTATTTCTAGGTCTACCTTTTGTCAAGGAGGCTATGCAAGAAGACAAATTTAAATCAAAACTTCCGTAGTTCTCGGTATACAATAAAACTATTTATACCGGAGTAAGGTTAGAACGCCCTCTAACGGGGAATAAGTGAAATAAATGGCGACTCGATTCTAGTTTTCTGTTGACCTAGATATCAAAATATCAACAGGCACCGCTGGGAAATATTCCAAAAATGCGGTTCAGAGAAACTATATGAAACGAGTCTTTGTACTCTTATACAGAGTATGGCATTAGTAAAAATACAAAAATAGACGGTTTAGTTTTGATTTAAATCTGTCTCCTGCCATCCCCCGATAGCGCTATTTCTAGGTCTACCTTTTGTCAAGGAGGCTATGCAAGAAGACAAATTTAAATCAAAACTTCCGTAGTTCTCGGTATACAATAAAACTATTTATACCGGAGTAAGGTTAGAACGCCCTCTAACGGGGAATAAGTGAAATAAATGGCAGACAGATTTAAATCAAAACTAAACCGTCTATTTTTGTATTTTTACTAATGCCATACTCTGTATAAGAGTACAAAGACTCGTTTCATATAGTTTCTCTGAACCGCATTTTTGGAATATTTCCCAGCGGTGCCTGTTGATATTTTGATATCTAGGTCAACAGAAAACTAGAATCGAGTCGCCATTTATTTCACTTATTCCCCGTTAGAGGGCGTTCTAACCTTACTCCGGTATAAATAGTTTTATTGTATACCGAGAACTACGGAAGTTTTGATTTAAATTTGTCTTCTTGCATAGCCTCCTTGACAAAAGGTAGACCTAGAAATAGCGCTATCGGGGGATGGCAGGAGACATATTTAAATCAAAACTAAACCGTCTATTTTTGTATTTTTACTAATGCCATACTCTGTATAAGAGTACAAAGACTCGTTTCATATAGTTTCTCTGAACCGCATTTTTGGAATATTTCCCAGCGGTGCCTGTTGATATTTTGATATCTAGGTCAACAGAAAACTAGAATCGAGTCGCCATTTATTTCACTTATTCCCCGTTAGAGGGCGTTCTAACCTTACTCCGGTATAAATAGTTTTATTGTATACCGAGAACTACGGAAGTTTTGATTTAAATTTGTCTTCTTGCATAGTCTCCTTGACAAAAGGTAGACCTAGAAATAGCGCTATCGGGGGATGGCAGGAGACAGATTTAAATCAAAACTAAACCGTCTATTTTTGTATTTTTACTAATGCCATACTCTGTATAAGAGTACAAAGACTCGTTTCATATAGTTTCTCTGAACCGCATTTTTGGAATATTTCCCAGCGGTGCCTGTTGATATTTTGATATCTAGGTCAACAGAAAACTAGAATCGAGTCGCCATTTATTTCACTTATTCCCCGTTAGAGGGCGTTCTAACCTTACTCCGGTATAAATAGTTTTATTGTATACCGAGAACTACGGAAGTTTTGATTTAAATTTGTCTTCTTGCATAGCCTCCTTGACAAAAGGTAGACCTAGAAATAGCGCTATCGGGGGATGGCAGGAGACAGATTTAAATCAAAACTAAACCGTCTATTTTTGTATTTTTACTAATGCCATACTCTGTATAAGAGTACAAAGACTCGTTTCATATAGTTTCTCTGAACCGCATTTTTGGAATATTTCCCAGCGGTGCCTGTTGATATTTTGATATCTAGGTCAACAGAAAACTAGAATCGAGTCGCCATTTATTTCACTTATTCCCCGTTAGAGGGCGTTCTAACCTTACTCCGGTATAAATAGTTTTATTGTATACCGAGAACTACGGAAGTTTTGATTTAAATTTGTCTTCTTGCATAGCCTCCTTGACAAAAGGTAGACCTAGAAATAGCGCTATCGGGGGATGGCAGGAGACAGATTTAAATCAAAACTAAACCGTCTATTTTTGTATTTTTACTAATGCCATACTCTGTATAAGAGTACAAAGACTCGTTTCATATAGTTTCTCTGAACCGCATTTTTGGAATATTTCCCAGCGGTGCCTGTTGATATTTTGATATCTAGGTCAACAGAAAACTAGAATCGAGTCGCCATTTATTTCACTTATTCCCCGTTAGAGGGCGTTCTAACCTTACTCCGGTATAAATAGTTTTATTGTATACCGAGAACTACGGAAGTTTTGATTTAAATTTGTCTTCTTGCATAGCCTCCTTGACAAAAGGTAGACCTAGAAATAGCGCTATCGGGGGATGGCAGGAGACAGATTTAAATCAAAACTAAACCGTCTATTTTTGTATTTTTACTAATGCCATACTCTGTATAAGAGTACAAAGACTCGTTTCATATAGTTTCTCTGAACCGCATTTTTGGAATATTTCCCAGCGGTGCCTGTTGATATTTTGATATCTAGGTCAACAGAAAACTAGAATCGAGTCGCCATTTATTTCACTTATTCCCCGTTAGAGGGCGTTCTAACCTTACTCCGGTATAAATAGTTTTATTGTATACCGAGAACTACGGAAGTTTTGATTTAAATTTGTCTTCTTGCATAGCCTCCTTGACAAAAGGTAGACCTAGAAATAGCGCTATCGGGGGATGGCAGGAGACAGATTTAAATCAAAACTAAACCGTCTATTTTTGTATTTTTACTAATGCCATACTCTGTATAAGAGTACAAAGACTCGTTTCATATAGTTTCTCTGAACCGCATTTTTGGAATATTTCCCAGCGGTGCCTGTTGATATTTTGATATCTAGGTCAACAGAAAACTAGAATCGAGTCGCCATTTATTTCACTTATTCCCCGTTAGAGGGCGTTCTAACCTTACTCCGGTATAAATAGTTTTATTGTATACCGAGAACTACGGAAGTTTTGATTTAAATTTGTCTTCTTGCATAGCCTCCTTGACAAAAGGTAGACCTAGAAATAGCGCTATCGGGGGATGGCAGGAGACAGATTTAAATCAAAACTAAACCGTCTATTTTTGTATTTTTACTAATGCCATACTCTGTATAAGAGTACAAAGACTCGTTTCATATAGTTTCTCTGAACCGCATTTTTGGAATATTTCCCAGCGGTGCCTGTTGATATTTTGATATCTAGGTCAACAGAAAACTAGAATCGAGTCGCCATTTATTTCACTTATTCCCCGTTAGAGGGCGTTCTAACCTTACTCCGGTATAAATAGTTTTATTGTATACCGAGAACTACGGAAGTTTTGATTTAAATTTGTCTTCTTGCATAGCCTCCTTGACAAAAGGTAGACCTAGAAATAGCGCTATCGGGGGATGGCAGGAGACAGATTTAAATCAAAACTAAACCATCTATTTTTGTATTTTTACTAATGCCATACTCTGTATAAGAGTACAAAGACTCGTTTCATATAGTTTCTCTGAACCGCATTTTTGGAATATTTCCCAGCGGTGCCTGTTGATATTTTGATATCTAGGTCAACAGAAAACTAGAATCGAGTCGCCATTTATTTCAATAAAATATATTCCCAATATTTGATTAAAATATTTTAATAAATCTTCTGTAGCTGTCCATGTCCATTAAATATTATAAGGAGAATATTATTCAGTAGAAGATTTTTTAGTCAATATTTAATAGACCAAGAGGCAGCGCTGAAAAATCTATTTGAATTTACTAAAGCTAGATTTTTCACAGCTGATTACTGTGAGTGTGTAGAGAAACATACTGCGGTCGGTCAAGCGAAACAGGGGTTACTGAGAGGGTATCAAAGTTGCTTTCCTACGAAGGTAATTATTTCCATTTACTAAGGCTGAAAATCAGTACACACATTCTAAATTAAATATAAATAAAAGTTATTATAGTCGGTCAGCTGTATGACGGGACAGAGCCGGTCGGTCGGCCCCAATAATCGATTGAGGAAATAAAGCATTTTGGCTCGCAATTTTTTCGTCCAGCATGGATTTACTTGAAATGTTCACAGAAGGTAGGGAATAGTCCAAGGATCATTTTATATATCATGCCGCTATCATACAATAAAACCTTGGGGGTGGTTTTCACCCCATCTCGGGGGTGGGAATTTTTTATTACATTTTAACCATGTAATTCGATGGAAAAAGTGATTCTAAGAAAAAAATGTTTTTTACATTTTCTTCGTAAAACTAATATTTTTCGAGTTATTCGCGCATGAAAATAACAGTTTTTCGACGAAAAAATCGACTTTTTTAGAGGGTTTTTTTGAGAATACCTCGAAAAATATGCATTTAATCAAAAGAACTTTAGATATCGAAATTGTATCTTTCAGTAACACAAACCAAATTCTTTTCCTATAATATCTTTAAGACCAATACAAACCGAGATACGGCATGTTAAAGGTTAGCTTTTTTCGTCAAATGCATAATTTGAAATATTCAAAGCCAAATAATGGAAAAAATTTGCTTTTTTCGAGGAAAACTTAAATAATCTTTTTTCAAGCATACAATTAGAGCTTTCTAATTCAAAATTGGTCTTTACCTTTCTGTAGTTCCTTTTATATTTATATTATCAATACACTCAAGGAGTTTGACCCATTTAAAATGCCTAATTTTGGAAAAATTGGAGTTTAAAGGAAAATTGATTTTTTGCAATTTGGTATTTTTCACCTTTTACTTCAAAATATCTCCGAAAATACTGAAGATACGAAAAAAATTATAAACTACTAAATTGTAGCTTTTTTAATGACTAAAATTACTCTGTACATAGATTTTCATTACAGTGAATAGTTAGCCAGATATAGCTGTTTAAAACCTCTATTTACCAGTAAACACCCCCTTATTCGAGCCCGTTAAACCCGCCCAATTAAAAACTAAGGGATCTTATGGAATCTAATTTACACAGTCTTATAGCTCTTTAAAAATCCTACAAAATCATTTTTGAAGAAACTTTTTATCGCCAAAAATATATAGAATATTTTTCGAGGTATTCTCAAAAAACCCTCTAAAAAAGTCTGATTTTTTCGTCGAAAAACTGTTATTTTCAAGCGCGAATAACTCGAAAAATATTAGTTTTACGAAGAAAATGTAAAAAACATTTTTTTCTTTGAATCCTTTTTTCCATCGAATTGCATGGTTAAAATGTAATAAAAAATTCCCACCCCCGAGATGGGGTGGCAACCACCCCCAAGGTTTTAGCGTATGGTAGCGGCATTATATAGAAAATGATCCTTGGACTATTCTCTACCTTCTGTGAAAATTTCAAGTAAATCCATGCTGGACGAAAAAATTGCGAGCCAAAATGCTTAATTTTCTCAATCGACTATTGGGGCCGACCGACCGGCTCTGTCCCGTCATACAGCTGACCGACTATAATAACTTTTATTTATATTCAATTTAGAATGTGTGTATTGATTTTCAGCCTTAGTAAAAGGAAATAATTACCTTCGTAGGAAAGCAACTTTGATACCCTCTCAGTAACCCTCTCAGTAACCCCTGTTCTACGTTTCGCTTGACCGACCGCAGTATGTTTCTCTACACACTCACAGTAATCAACTGTGAAAACCTAGCTTTAGTAAATTCAAATAGATTTTTCAGAGCTGCCTCTCCGTCTATAAGAAATTATAGTACCCTTTGCACAAGTAGTATTTTTATTATTTTTTTATCTATATATTTGGGTGTCATATGCAGCAGCTTAACTTTTTAACTTTTAAACCTTTTTTTATTAATTATTAGGTACACTATGCATTTGCAATTTATTTAAATTTTTGCAATTGATTATTTCTGTTTAACTTCATTATTATTATTATTATTATTATTTAAATATATTGACGATTTATGTAATTTTAGTAAATTGGATTGTTACTTTTTTGTTTTTTTGACTATTTATAAGCTTTGTCGAAAACATTGTAAAAATTTTCATGGCAATAAAGCATATTTCTATTCTATTCTATTCTATTCTATTCTATTCTATTCTATTCTATTCTATTCTATTCTATTCTATTCTATTCTATTCTATTCTATTCTATTCTATTCTATTCTATTCTATTCTATTCTATTCTATTCTATTCTATTCTATTCTATTCTATTCTATTCTATTCTATTCTATTCTATTCTATTCTATTCTATTCTATTCTATTCTATTCTATTCTATTCTATTCTATTCTATTCTATTGAAGGGACAGCTGGGTTAAGGGATTGATTAATTCATGTAGCACGACAAATGGAAATTTGTTGGGCGTCAGAATCATTGCAGTAGCAAATTAAAGACTGAAGTACGTCGGATCAAACAAGATATATTAAAAATCCTCAGAATATAGAAAAATGACAAACAGAAACTTCTTTTGTCAAAATAAGAAAGTTATTGATCATCATAAAATTATTGATACCAAAGATAGGCACTTTCAAGAAATTGACCTCGAATGTACCTTGTATATCTGCATATAAAAGTTTAGTCTTACCTGTAGAGCCTCCAGTAGTCACTAAGATACTTAGATCTAATTTGGAACTCATCTGTATACTTCTTATCGGCTCTTTCCAACCAAGGATGTCTTAAAGCACCCCTTATATCCATCCTGCCCTCAGCATCGTATACCAACAACTTGCTGATGAAATCTCTAGCTTCGAGGCTGATCTTCGACCACCATTCATCATAGAAACTCCATCTTCCTTCCCTAATGTTGGTCAGGGTTTCCCTGTCGTTTTCTCCTCTAAATGGAGATCTTCCTGATAGGAGGATATAAGTTATGATACCGACGCTCCACATATCTTGACCATATCCAACTCCATCGCCATTGGCTACCTCAGGACTGACGTATTCCGGCATTCCGTATTTTAGAGGGTAGAAATTGCCATGTTGGATCCTTCTGGAGAGACTGAAGTCTGTTATCTTTAGATCGTCACCGCCTGGATGGGAAATAAGGAGATCTCCCAACTAAAAAAATGTAAACAATTTAAAATAACGGATATTTTTGGTACATTTGTTGTAGTACTTACGTCAAGGCCCATATGTGCGTAGCCTCTATCGTGCATGTAGTCCAGGCCCTGAAGCAGCTGTCTGATGAATCCAGCAATATCGCTTTCTGTGTAATAATCCATCTTCAAGAGATAATCTCTAACCAATTCTCCTCCGGAAGCTAATTCTAAGATGAGTGCCAATGAATCTTCGGTTTCGTATGCTTCGTGCAACGAGATCAACTTCTTATGACGCAGCTCATTGAGCATGTCTAGTTCATTGTACATGAATGGTCTGAAATCGCCACTTCCGTACATTACTTTAGCAGCATAATTGCGACCTAAGGATTATTAAAAAAATATAGTATAATAATCAGAGATAAATAATATAATAGTCCAGAGAAATAAGGTTTTTCTCGTGACACATCCCCCTCCAGGCCGAAACCAAATTTTTTGAGTAGTATGGACATCTACATATATTAATATCCTATATGTTTCCTGCAGCCGATTTTGATGACATACATAGTTATAAACAAATAAAGATCAAAAAACGGTAAATTTTCGCTTTTTTCGTCTATTACTAAAAAGCAAAGCATTCTTAGTCCAGAAAGCCACTGCGCATCCGCTAGGAAAAATATTCTAATTCGGATTTTTTGCACAATCTTACTTAAAAAGGACTCCTTTTAACAAATTTGCATGTTGCCAGGACCAAAAAGTGGTCAAAAATTTTTTAAACGTTTTTTTTTTGTTTTTTTCCTAAAATTATTTTTTTTGCATGGAAAAAAGTTTTTTTAGGTTTTTTGGATCATTCCAAACAGAAAAGGTCTTTAGTGACTTTTTTCTAAAATTGATAGTTTTTGACATATAAGCGATTAAAAATTGAAAAATTGCGAAATCGGCCATTTTTAACCCTCAAAAACTATGTGAAAAACTGAAAAGTTGAATGTTGCCAAGGTAGATAGATATTCTTTATACATCGATTGATGAAATCCCGAAGAGTTTTTTGCAATACAATATTCAGAACTCCTTTGTTTTTTAATTGCTAATCAAGCGTGCGCGACACTATTTTCCACCGACAGTATGGTGCAAATGAAAGGAATAAATTCGTTATTTCGTAAACCGGCGACTTTAAGGAAAAATCCCGAAACAGGTCGATTTTTATTTTTAAGTTATGATATTGTGGCATATATGGTATACTAGTGACGTCATCCGTCTGGGCGTGATGACGTAATCGATGATTTTTTTAAATGAGAATAGGGGTCGTGTGGTAGCTCATTTGAAAGGTTCTTCAATTCTCTATTCAGTAATGTAATTATTTACATAATTATTTATACAGGGTGTCCTTCTACTTCTTTTTTTGTCAAATAATTTAATTTAATAAAATTTTTTTGGACACCCTGTATAAATAATTATGTAAATGATTATATTACTGAATAGAGGATTGAAGAACCTTTCAAATGAGCTAGCACACGACCCCTATTCTCATTTAAAAAAAATCATCGATTACGCCATCACGTCCAGATGGATGACGTCACTAGTATACCATATATGCCACAATATCATAACTTAAAAATAAAAATAGACCTGTTTCGGGATTTTTCCTTAAAGTCACCGGTTTACGAAATAACGAATTTATTCCTTTCATTTGCACCATACTCTCGGTGGAAAATAGTGTCGCGCACGCTTGATTAGCAATTAAAAAACAAAGGAGTTCTGAATATTGTATTGCAAAAAACTCTTCGGGATTTCATCAATCGATGTTTAAAGAATATCTACCTATCTTGGCAACATTCAAATTTTCAGTTTTTCACATAGTTTTTGAGGGTTAAAAATGGCCGATTTCCCAATTTTTCAATTTTTAATCGCTTATATGTCAAAAACTATCAATTTTAGAGAAAAGTCACTAAAGACCTTTTCTGTTTGGAATGATCCAAAAAACCTAAAATAACTTTTTTCCTTGCAAAAAAAATAATTTTAGGAAAAAACAAAAAAAAAAAACGTTTATAAAATTTTTGACCACCTTTTGGTCCTGGCAACATGCAAATTTGTTAAAAGCAGTCTTTTTTAAGTAAGATTTTGCAAAAAATCCGAATTAGAATATTTTCCCTAGCGGATGCGCAGTGGCTTTCTGGACTATCTAAACAAATTTGATAATAAGAAACTCACAATTCATATAAAAAACTTCAATATGGCGTTCGTTGGATATGTATATCCTTATTTTTTTTTTGCTTAGAAAATTGCAAAATAAGTCATAAATTTTGAGATTTTATAAATGTTCATAACTTATCTAAAAATTAAGTTAGAACCTTCTTATTAAACGGAATGCTGAGACTTCTTGTGCTTAAATTATATTTTAAATTTCAAAGCAATTGGTCAAATAGTTTAAAAGTTACTTAATTTGTTTATCCCAAATTCAATTTTTTTTCAACACTATAAGTCAGAAAATTATGAGGTTACAGTAACACTTCGGACAGTTTATGAAAGAAGAACATTTGTACTATTAACTTAATTAAAAAAAATGACAAAAAGTAATTTTAAACAGTGTAAAATTATTTTGCAAAACCATGTCGATTTTTTGCTTACTTAAAAACAATTAGAATAACTTTTTAACCGTTACCCGTAGAAAAATTATTTTTTCATATTTAGAACGACTGATACACATTTAGAAAGAAAAAGAATTGTCCTAGGACAATTAGGGACGAAGTTAGCCCCCCTTTTTTTAATTCACATGTTCTTGCAAAATAATTTTGCAATATTTAGAATTATTTTGTGTCATTTTTTTTTTAAATTAAATTAATAGTGTAAATATTCTTCTTCCATAACCTATCCAAAGTATTACTGTAACTTCATCATTTTCTGACTTATAGTGTTACAAAAGAAATTAAATTGGAATAAACAAATTAAATAACTTTTAAACTATTTAACCGATTGCTTTACAATTTAGGGTATGATTTAAGAACCAGAAGTCTCAGCATTCCGTGTAATAAGAAGGTTCTAAGTTAATTTTTACATAAGTTATGAATATTTATAAAAACTCAAAATTTATGATTTATTTTGCCATTTTCTAGGCAACGAATAAGGATAGACATATTCAGCGAACGCCATATTGAAGTTTTTTTATACGATTTATGAGTTTCTTACTCTCAAATTTGTTTAAATGCTTAACTTTTTGGTAATAGACGAAAAAAGCGAAAATTTACCGTTTTTTGATCTTCGTTTGTATATAACTATGTATCTCATCAAAATCGGCTGCAGGAAATATATAGATTATTATTATAGATGTCCATACTACTCAAAAACTTTGGTTTCGGTCTGGAGGGGGTTGTGTCACCAACAGGATATTTTTTTCCTTATTTCTCTGAACTATATTTACAAAAACATAGTCACAAAATAGAGAAAACAAAATTCATTCATTTATTCATGTATTCTGATGGACAAATATATCGAATATTTTGAAATTATCATGTGAAGTGAAATTTTTTGTGCTGCAATCCTTAGCCATTCTCGTGTCTCAGGTTTAGGATTAATTTTCTGAATGCGATGTTTTAAAGTGTCATATAAATGCTAGATCGGATTTAACTCCGATATAGGCTATATGGTGGCCAATATAATTTTTAAATTGAATCTCATCAAGGTAAGTATTCACTATCCTAGCGACATGAAGACCTGCGTTCACGTGCATTTGAACGAATATGTCATATCGAATACGGTTGGCAAATGGCAAAACATGATCTTCTAAAATGTTTTTAATATACATGTCAGCTGTCATTCACCCAATCACCTCTACAAGTTCGGTAGGTATACCCTTTTCAAGAAATACCATTCCATAGCACTATGCCGCCACCTCCAAAATTAACTCTCTGCATGACAAACTGACAGTATTCGCAAACTCTTCTGTAAACGAAGTTTTGTCAATCATGCTTCCATATGATAAACGGTAAGCCAGTTGTAACCTCATACAGAGGGTTAATTTTGGTGGTGGTGGCATATATATATATATATATATATATATATATATATATATATATATATATATATATATATATATATATATATATATATATATAATATATATAATATAGCTCAACAGGCCTTAAAGGCCCATGGCTTGGAATTTCTCTACGGTTTTTCTCCATTTTCTCCTGTCCATGGCCGCAGTTCTCCAATTTGATATCCCGATTGTTTGCAGGTCTTCCTTACATGCTTCTAGCCACTTTTTCCTGGGTCGTCCTCTTCTTCTCTTTCCTTCCCCTCTCAGCAGCGAGTCCTTTGCCCACCTTCCGTCAGCCATTCTCGCAAGATGACCTAACCAACTCAGTCTCTTTGTTCTGAGCGTCTGGCTTATTTGTGGTTTCCGGTACAGCTCTCTGATCTCCGCATTTGTTCGTCTCCTCCAAACGTCTTCATCGTTTTTTACTCCCCCGAATATCTTCCTTAGAACACTCCGCTCCCAGATGTTCAGCATATTTTCTTGGTTTTTGTTCATGACCCATGTTTCGCTCCCGTAAAGAACTGTGGGCTGGATCACTGTTCTATAGAGTCTTAATTTTGCCTCTCCGGAGATGTTTTTGGCTCTTAGTAGTTTGTGTAGGGCTCCGACTGTCTTTCTTCCTCTCGAGATTCTTTTTTCAATTTCCTGGCTTTCTTCCTCTTTACTTGTTAGCGTTACTCCTAGATACTCAAACTCCGTCACCTTTTTGAAGCAATACTCTTTATTCTCGTTGTTTGTGGTAGTTTTCAGTTGTGTGACTTCATCTGAGGTCTGTCCCATTTCCATATACTTTGTTTTTTGCTCATTAATTCTCACTCCATACTGCTTAGCCTTTACTTCAAAGAGTTTGAAAATCCCAGTTCCCTTTCCGTTCTTGCCATTAGCACTACATCGTCCGCAAAGGCCAGAACCTGGTTTCTGTTGTCAAAGATCATACCTTTCGTTCGTATTCCACTCTCTCTCAATATCGCCTCCAACAAGAAATTGAAAAGTACTGTAGACAGCAGATCTCCCTGCTTTAATCTCCTTTTAACTTCAAATTTTCCTGATAGGCTTCCTTCTATCCTTACTCTGTTGTCGAGTGATCATCTTTTCCGGAATTCCAAGTACTCTTAGGGCCTGGTACAAACACCTTCTTATCACAGAATCGTAAGCTTGTTTGACATCTATAAAGAGGAGGTTTAACTTTAACTGTTTCTCGTACGTACTGCTCTGAATCATTTTCAATACGAATATTTGATCTATGGTGGATCTGCCCTTTTTGAATCCTCCCTGGTATTCACCAACCTGCTCGTTTAAGTACCTTTCCAGTCTGCTTCTTACGACTCTGGCGAGTACCTTATATGTTACGTCTAGGAGAGTGATACCCCTATAGTTTTCACACACTACTCTATCTCCCTCTTATGAATGGGACATACTATGGCCTCTCTACATACTTCCGGCACTTCCTCTCGCTCCTAGATTTTCGTCAACAGGCTACATATTCGCGTTATAAGTGCTTCTCCCCCATGCGTGATTAATTCTGCAGTAATACCAATGCTGCCTGCACTTTTGTTGTTTTTCATACTATATATGATTTCTCTTATTTCTTCCCCAGTTGGAGTCTCTACTGTTTCCGCTGGGCCTCTGACTTCCTCTACCATTTCCTCTTGTTCCTCATCACTTCCATCAGGTTCTTCATTAAGTAGTTCTCTAAAATGCTCCTCCCATCTACTTAGCTTCCCCTGCTTATCTCCTATTAGGTGCCCTTCCTTGCTCTTGTAGCAGTTCTGTTTTCTTGCACATTGGTCACTGCTCCTTTTGGACTCCTGGTAGAAGTTTCTTACAATTTTATTAATATAATGATCTTCAATCTCTTGAAGCTTTTTATCCATATGCTCCCTTTTCTTACTCCTACACACTTTTTTCGCGTTTCTTCTCGCCGCTTCATATTCATTCCTGGTTTCTTCACTTGGTTTATCCATATATTTTAGTCTTGCCTCATGTTGCCGTGTGTTAAGACTTTTCTTGCAATCGGTTTCAAACCATTCTTTGTCGCTCCCCTTTTTAACTTGACCCAACCGCTTTTGATCTGCTTTCTTCATAGCGTCTTCTATTATTCCCCACTCCATTTCAATGTCACCTTGCTCTTCGCTCTGAAGTAGTTTTGCTGTCACGTCTGTCTGGAAGTTTTCGGCGGTTTCTTTTTTCTTTAGTTTGGCAACGTCATATTTTTTATTTATTATTCTCTGTTCTCTGACCTTTGGGATAGTTTCTCTTAATTTCGTAATCATTAGTATGTGATCGAAATCTGCGTCTGCTCCTCGGTAAGTTCTAATATCTGTTATTAATTTCGCGTGCTTACTCTCCACTAGGACGTGGTCGATTTGGTTGCGTGTTCTGCCGTCTTGAGCGATCCATGTTTCTTTGTGGATTTTCTTGTGGTCGAAGTAAGTAGTCATAATTTCCAAGTTGCTCTCTTGCGCAAAGCCTACCAGCATCTTCCCATTCTCGTTACTTTCGTCATGTTTACTTTTACCTCCAGTAGTTTTTCGGTACATCTCTTGGAATTAGATTATATATAATTTCAATATTACCATAGAAGTCCTGTTTTACATTTTGGTCTTTATTCTCTGAGGGAGCATGCACATTTATTAGACTTAGTTTTCTAGTCTTACCTCTTAGTCTCAACCTACAAATCCGTTCAGATATGGGCTCGAACTCCACTATCGCACTTTGCAGCCGGTCACTAACTATAAAATCAGTTCCCAACATCCGGTCTTCGCCACCACTACTGAAAAAGCTGTAGTTGTCTATCATTGTTACACCAGTTCCCTTTTGTTTTGTTTCTTGCATTACCAGGATATCCAGTTTGTACTGCTTCATCACTGACACTATATGTCTTAGGGCGCCTGCTTCATAAGTATTTCTCATGTTCCAAGAACCTATCCGGAGTGTGCTTAAATGACCTTTTTTTCTTCTTACTTTTGCTTCTCCTATTAATAATCCTTTCGTGTCCTCATTCATTGCCATAGTTACATTATCCTTTGATCCATCCCTGCTGCTCAGCTCTAGTTTGCTGGTGGGTCCAGCTTTCCGTTTGTGCGGTTCCATCTCCATACTCTGCCATCTATTGTGATCTTCCGAAACCCCCTTTTTACTGTTCTACCTTCTCTCCTGGCCTCTTGTGCTTTTCCCTTTATTTCCTCTTGCATTCTTTTCTCAGTTATTGTCAAATCATCGTTTATGAAAATTCTTTCTTCTTTATAATCTTTTAATTTTCTTTTGTTTCTCATTAGCTTCTCCTTTTCCTCTTGGTTTTCTAGCTGCAGCAGGCATGTTCTCTCTCCTATCTTAAGAGCTGATTTAATCCCTACTTGTATATGTAAAGTTTCTTCTATCTTTTTTCCCATAGCCAAGTTCAGCCTCTCTGGCTCCTCAGCATCTATATCCAAACCGGTTTTGATTTTCAGCTCTTAACTCTTTTAGCGCTTCTGCGTAAATTCTTTGCTCACTTTTAATATCCTTCACATCCAAGGAAAAATTGTTTTAGTATTTCCATCATCTCATCTTCTCTTTCGACTCCGCTTCCTTTTTTTGTAGTTGGTGGCATAGTGTCATAGAATGGTATTTCTTGAAAAAGACATACTGATCCTGTGGAGGTGATTGGGTGAATGACAGCTGACATGTACATGAAAAATATTTTAGAAGATCAGGTCTTAAAATTTGCCGAGCATATTGAATCTGTCAGACTCGAGCTAATGCACTATAACGCACTCTTAGAATAGTGAATACTTACCTTGATGAGAATCAATTTAAAATATTATCTTGGTCACAATATAGCCCATGTCAGATTTAATTTCCATCAAGCAGTTATGTAACACTTAAAATATCGCATTCGAAAAAAAACTTCTATCCCTATGATTCTGGGAGGGCTGGGAGCCTGGGAAGATTGCAGCACAAAAAATTTTACTCCATATGATAGTTTCAAAATATTCGATATTTTTATCCATGAGATGTACAAGCAAATCAGACAGACTACAGGTCAATATAAACAGAGCACTAATAGTATTCTTATGAATAAAAGATACCAAATTCTTAGTAAGTAGCACAGAACAACATTAACTGAAAGAATGTAAAAGATATATTGAAAATCTTTTTGCAGGGAATAGGAGTACCTCCCACAACATGACAGAACGACAGAATTACTAAATGCTCTAGCAAGCTTGAATAATGGAAAGGCACTGGGACCAGATAGAGTACATATAGAGATTTTGAACAAGCTTGGAGAAGATAGACCTATCTTACTCCTAAGAAATAAATTTCATGAATTGTATATATAAGAGCGGAATAATTCATTCAATCAACATTCGTGGAGCCACCTGAGAAGGCTAAGAGCAAGTATTACAAAGAATACAAAACAACTTGTTTAATGAGCCATGTTTGTCTAAAGATAATTTCATTAGAGTATTATATACCAGATGTGAATATAATATACTAATGATTCCTATTGGGACCGTGCAAGTTCGGCAAAGCGACACCTATTTCTACGCTCTGCAACTTTATTCGCACTTTTAGTTATATCGGCCAATTATATTAGTCCTGGTTACTGGATAATTGTCAAGGCCATAGCCCAAAAAAATAATAAGAAGAAAAAATAAGATTCAGATTATGCTATTAAAACGTAAACAATTGTATGTAGTAAATAAAATTTAGTTATTAAAATGCAGTACTGCAAGCAAAGTACAATTAATTAAATTTACCTTCATATAATAATTGCATATCATATCAATATTGTGGAGCAACATATAATTTTTCTTTTTCATTGACAGTAGATATGAAATGTACGTCAATTTGACAATTTCAATTGACAATATGAATTATTTAAGAAAGTTACAATATTTCTCCGCTGTTCGCGCACGATCGTTTAACGTATCCCTTCCAAGTACTTGCACACCGCGAATATTGGCAAATGTCAGTTTGGCTTCAACAGTAGTCTCGGTACAAGGAGGCATTATTTGGCATACAGGTTCATACAGAGATGTCGAGATGTAAATGTTGATGTATCTGCCTGATTTGTTGACTACGAGAAAGCATTTGACGCTGTTAAGCACGGGAAGCTAATTGTTACTGTGAATCAAATAGGACTAGATGGATGTGATATTCTGGATGTGTGCTCCCTCTACTTTTGTTTAATTTAGAAAAGATTTTCGGAGAAAATATGTCAGACAGAACACAAGGTATAAGTGCCAACGAAGTAGTCACCACAACTTACGATATGCTTATGACACATCTGCTAGCAACGGATAAAGATAATTTTGTGGGGATACCGCCGAATGTTGAGGATATTGTGGATGCACAGAATTACGATTGAAGTAGTTTTACAGCTCCTGAATAAAGAAAGAGAGGTTCTGAATACCATCAAAAAGTAAAAATTTTATAAAAGCTCTTTACCATTTAGTCTCTCAACAGCATGTGATGTAATTCCTTGAGTACCACGTCCCAATTCATCACCAATATCGTAGAAGTCGGTGTAAATACGTTTCTTAGTTTTGATTGGCGATATGTTGGAGTAGTTTCTCATCTTGTAATCTTGTTCGTTCTCTTCAACATACAACATCGCACTAGCGGACGTAGACCCTGCGACATTGCGGGCGCTCACTGAGTACAAGCCTTCATCTTTCAGAATGATGTCGTGGATTGTTAATACTGTTATATCAGGTTCGATGAATGCAATCTAAAAAATAAAGAACTGCCTTGTTACATAAAAAAACTCATGTACAAGCACTATCAAATAAAGAAAATGTCACAAAATGAAGGAGATTGGATTAGAAATAATCATCAACGCTTTAATTCATGTAACAGCTGTCGTTTCTTTATTTGAAAATTATTTTTAATTGGGGAATACAACCTTACTGGACCACTGTTTGACATTATTATCCCTTAGTTTTTGTTACCGTTTATCTTATCCCATGTTCCACCTATTTTTATCGTTGTATTTTTGGTCTGCCTCTTGCATTTTTATTTGGCGGTAACCCGTATTTTCGCTCTAAAGAAGTGTGTCGTCTCCCTTGTCAATAATGCCCAAGCTATTTTATTCTATGTGTTTTCATTATACTTCGAATATTTACATTTTTATTGGGAATAAGCAACGCTTTTACATTAAAATTAAGTTTATTTGACGTTTCGATTTCCACTTCGGAATTTGAAATATATTCAATGTTCTTGCTTGATACCTTTGGTTTTACTATTTTTATTTTCCAACATTAACGTTAACACGTAATACTTTTCGTTCCACTGTTGTTTAGGAAAATTTGTCGTAGATGATAAATAGAAAAACATATAGGTTATAGGTACTCTTGTTCTTCTAAATCAGTTCTGTATTTTCAAATGTCAAGTTGTTAGTTTGTTACGTCTTTCATACATGTTTTTCGTGATTTCCTTCTTCTTACATTGAGCATCTCCTATGGAGGTTGCTGATCATCATGCCTATTTTCTTTTTTGAAATTGCTGCACGGAACAATTTGACCGATGTCATTTTGAACCATTCAACGAAGGCTTCAACGAAGAATTTCTTCTATGTCCCCTGCTTCTTTGTCCAACTATATTTACTTATATTAGTAGATCTACGAACTCATATCTTGTGCCTCTAAAGTCATGGCTAAAAGAAAGTTTTCAGGCTCAATATTAAATCTTTCCAGCACTGCTTGATTTTCGACTCCATCCGTTTAGAAGATTCAGAGAGCACGTGTAAATTTATACCTTTTTAAGGAGTTCCTTATCTGTGTCCAGCTTTCCACACCGTATAGAAGTATGCGAAACTCATAACCCCTAAGAATTCTAATTATTAGAATCATGAAAAGATATTTTCAGCAGATGCTGTCAACAGTTTTTTCATTTTGATGGAGGCAGCACGTGCTTGTTCAATGGGCAAACTAATTTCTTCTGAATGTTGGTTAGTCCTGTTGACGAGATATTTAATACCGAGAAACCCACTGAATTTCCTGTTTATTAAAAAGTAATTGTCCACAGTTGTTAACTTTTTTTGAACCGACCATCATTTTGGTTTTGCCTATAACATCATTTTGGTTTTGCCTAAATAAAAACCCAGTGTACTAATCATAAATACTTTATCAAAGAGTCTCTGAAAATCTTCCAAATTGTGGGCTATTATATAAGTATTTTCAGCATATTTGACCTTGATGAAAAGAACTTCATTTATCTCTATTCTAGTTGACTCATCTTCTGTTTCATGGACAATATTTCAGAGTATAAATTGAAGAGTATTGGTGAAAAGATACATCCATGTCTTACACCCTTCTGAATACTTATTTCTTCTAACAGAGAGACTTCGAATTTTTGTTCTTGTCGTTTGATCCCAATATAATTTTGACTTTATCTGAACATCTTGATAATCAATGTTTAGTTTTTGCTTAAGGGCACAAAATGTCGTTTGTCAAAATGTTAAATTTGTTTTAAATGTATTCTTTTTTTTTCGAAAAACTAATAAATATTTTTGAAACATTTTAACGAAGAATGAAAGATTGCATTATTACCGATGGCCGAAAGTCCCTTAGAATAAACAAAAAGTTTTTTTTGAATAAAGCCACATTTTGCGCCTATGCCCTTAACACTATCGAAGGCAATGAAGCAGACATAAATAATATTTTGGTTGGCATCAGTGTATCTCTGTGTTTAGCAAACAGGGGTTTAACGGCAAATAGGGGTTTTAGGATACCCAAACTATTGCGGAATCCGAACAGTGTTTGTGATATAGTCCTGGATCCCGCGTAAGAAAGAAAAGTTGATTAATAGCAAGCTGAACATTTGTGTACAGCTTAACGGTGTCTAGTTGGACAAACTTTGATGCATGGGAACACTGGAAGAGGGGAAGTTTTAATTGTGGAGCATGAACAAAAATGGTTTGTCCGCCGAAACTGTTTTGCATTTTAACGAGTCAGACACGTAGAACATGTCACATTACAGGAATTATGTTGGTGAGAAATAGCAGTCTGATTTTTGCATGATAGTTTCATGAAAGGTTAAAAAATCAATTGGAAGTTCTGTCCGACAAAATTAATGGAACATTTTCGTAGTCCGACGTTCTAAACATGTAAGATATAGACAACAATGTTGGTGATAAATAGCTTTTTGTCCGACATATAACTGTTTGCGTTACAAAATATAATTTGTACATAAAAAAATCAAAATTAGTTTGCCATTTATCACCAGCATTTTTGTCTATATCTTACATGTTTAGAACGTCGGACTACGAAAACTTCCCATTAATTTTGTCGGACAGACTTCCAATTGATTTTTTAACCTTTCATTAAACTCTTATGCAAAAATAAGACTGCTATTTATCACCAACATAATCCCTGTGATGTGACATATTCTATGTGTCGGACTCGTTAAAATGCCCAACATTTTTGTCGGACAAACATTTTTTCATTTATTATATAACGTTGGCTATTGAATAAACTTAAAAACAATTTGCTATTTTTCACAATCATTTGTCAGGACGACACGTTTATCATGCTCCACGATTAAAACTTCCCCTGTTCCAGTGTTCCTGTGCATCAAAGTTTGTCAGACTAGACCCGGTTAAGCTATTAACAAATTTTCAGCATGCTATTAATCAACTTTTCTTTCTTACGCGGGATCCAGGACTAATATTTCACTTTCAGATCTTTTGTAAATTCTGGTATGTATAGGGTGGCCGGAACGTCCCTTTACACTAATGAATTGTTTTTGTTATATTACAGAGGGAAAATATAATAAAACAATTTTGTTTGTAAGTTATTTATTAATTATTTATTTATCTAAAACATCGGTGTGCATACCTCCATTATCGCAACACAACTTGGTACGACGCCATGTTCATACGCTCATTCGTCTCAGCATGTCCGGAGTTACTGACGTAAAAGCTTGCCGAACTCCGTTTCGCAAGTCCTCATTCCTCATTCGAAACATGTCTGCGTTTATAACCTCCTCTTTAATGAAATCCCACAGTGCATTTTCCGGCGTTTTCAAATCTGGACTTCTTGGAGGCCAAGGAATTGGAGAACCTCACCCAATCCATCGGTTCGGGAAGATTTCATTCAGGCGTTTGGGAACGAGAGGAAAATGGGATAAGGCGCCATATTGTTGAAAATAAACAGTGTCAACAGTGCCCTGAGCTGTCAATTGCGGTAGTAACTACTGGTTAATTATCTGCAGATAAGTGTGTTAAGTCAGAAGTCATGGAGCCTTAAAAAATATGGCCCAAGCAGATAAGTTGAAGTAATTACAGCTCATACCATAACATGAGGCGGGTTTTTTCACTTCCTCAAAAGAAACGTGGGTTGTCCTGTGCCCAGAAATAAACATTTCGATTTCGAGAAATCGCACATTCATCGGAGAACAGAATATTTTCTTTGTCACATGCTGTCGGAAAAGTTTGAAGTAATAATTGACACGCTTCAATTGTATACTCACTTGTGGCCGCCATCATGTTTTAATCGCAACTGTTGTCTGGTTGTTGTCTGTTGTCTGTCTGCGTGACCAGACAGGTGCCCTTGACAATACGCAGGCGCCAGAATGCAAATAAACATTGGCGCGTTCTTGAATCATTATTATTAGTGTAAATGGACTTTCCGGCCACCCTATATATTGTTCTGAAGCTATTTCCTTGTGGCATTTTTATAATTAACTATTTAGATGGGAAATAAGCCACAATTAAACATTTTTGTTTAATTTAGTAGTATTTTGTATTTTGACAACGACACCCGATTTAGACGTAGAAAAGTTAATAAAATTATTTTTTTCAAGTTAATTCTGGTATGTATAATTTGTAAAGTAAACACCATCTATCTATCGCCCGTCGGCAAATTCAAACAAAAATATAACTCCAGACCATCTTTGACCACCTTTAGTCCAGACAAATTAATATATGTATTTAATATATTTTTACCACCAAAAATGAGATGTTTTAATCAAATATTGCTTCAAATATAATCTGCAGAATAATTTGGAATCACGTTCCGCTAATGAACTTGCTTTTTTGTCCTTAAAAGTAGAAAAAAGTTTCAATTCTATTGCTTAATATTTCATCTAAATATAATCGTCTAACAATTTTCACTGTACTAATGCCCAAGTATACATTTTCAAGTGTTAAACTTGATTGATTTACAATGAGTAACCCGGTTGTAAAAATACCGGCGTGTGCTTAATCAAAGGGACATTGGTTTACTCGAATTTCATAACAATACAAATGTTATCTGTTTGAATTTGCCGACGGGCGAAATATCTATGGACCCGACTTTACGAAGACGTTCAATACATGACTCATCAGGCTTATAAGCCGGTAATCATCACAGTTGGTAGCAAGAGATTTTTTGGAAGACTGACAAAGGCAAATAGACGCTATTTTTTGGAAATTATCCCAGTTCTATATACACAGTTGAACATTTCTACCAAAATAGATATAGCACGGGCGTAGCCAGGGGGGTTTTGGGGGTTCAAACCCTCCTCAAAAAGTTAAGAAATAAAAAAAAATTATTATGAATATAAAGGTTATTTTATGTAGTTTTAGTCGTTTTACTTTTTTGAACCCCCTCCAAAACTTAAACCTGGCTACTCCTGTGAGATATAGGTATATTTGTCATTTAGTATTTTTCAGAGTTCACAATAAGTCTCATCTGGCCCTACTGCTTTTCCACTTTTGCAAAAGTAATCTCCCATCTCTTACAATTTTAGCTCTATTTCCTATATGATTTTTCACCTTTTTTCTACTTCCTCAATATGATTTCACCATTTTTTCTCGATATTTCCCTTTGTTTTTCCGCGTGGTTGTCAATTTCAAAATTGCTCTTGTTAAGTTTTCTCTTTCTCTAATCCTTTTGTTATTCTTCAAGTGTTTTTATTTTTATTCTAGTCGAATATATACACTATAATATGTGCTCGAAATATTATTTGTATTATTAACTGATTCATATAAGTATGAAGAACCATATAGCAATTAATAAATGCGTCGATTACCAGTACGTAAAAACGGTACCAGTGGTTACATTCATGGTGACAAAGAAAGCCATAAACAAATTGATTATAATTCAAGCTATTAGGTTTATATAAAAATGCTTTAATTACCTTAATCCTGCTTGATGGTGCCAAAGGTTTCCAGTCTTTGTACCATTTAATTTCAGGATATGGTACACCGATGATTCTAGCTTCGAATTTGGATTTACCTCTTAGCATTGAGTAATCGATTTCTGGTCTTCTAATGAAGTAGGGTATTTCGGCAATTTCCAAAGGGACCCTTTGGCGTGCTTCTCCGTGTTCGTTTCTCGCCACTGCTTCGTAGCAACCTGCATCCCTCTCCAACATTCTACAAAAATTTAGTAATAGAAGGAAGATTTTATTTTTTTAGAGCTCTAATGCTACGAGAGCTCTTTATTGTGAAAAAAGTATGAATCAATACACACACAGTTAGTATTCTCGCACGCATACACACATATGGCCAGAAAAAAAAAACAACCAGAAAACTACAGAGATAAAAACTTGTTAAATACTATTAAATTTTACAAGAACTGATGGATCAAAGGATAAGTTTAGCAGATATACAACAGGGTTTTCGTACTGGAAGATCGTGTACAGATGCAATATTCGTCATAAAACAAATTACTGAGAAATCACTAGAGTATAATAGACTAGGATATCTGTGTCCAATTGACTTGAAGAAAGCATTTGACAGAGTAAGGCTCAAAGATGTAATCCATTTTGTGAGTAATAGGGAACTTCCCTTAAATATCATGAAAACTATTGAAAACATCTACCAAAACAACAAAATGGAAATCGGAATACATGGAAAACTTACAGAACCTACAGAAATAGGCAGCAGGATAAGACAGGGAGACTCATTGAACCCAATGCTCTTCAATTTAATCATGGATGAAATCATCAGAAGTGTCAACAAAGAAATAGAATACAGAATGGGAAAAAATGTAAAGATACTTTCTAAAAGATGTAAAAATACGCAATACTGATTGCCCAAGATGAAGATAATCTGCAAATATTAGTCCACAGATTTAACATAAGAACAAAAGAATTCAATATGACAATCTCATTTCAGAAAACTAAAACAATATTAATCAGCAAAGAACCAATAAAATGTAAAATAGAAATGGATGGCATCAGTATTGTACAAGTAATGGAAATAAAATACCTTGGAATTACACTGTCCACCGTCCACTGGACAGTGGACAAGAAGAGAGAGATCAAGTATAAATCGCCAATAGACTGACAGGATGCCTTAATAATATTATAATATGGTGAAACCGACAAATTAACACTGAGATGAAGTCAAAAATTTATATGGCCAGTGTAAGACCAATAATGATATATAGGTATGCATCAGAAATGAGAGAGAGAGAGGCAGAAATGAGAGTACCAGAAGAATTACAGGAAATATGTTGAAAGATCGAAAGAGGAGAGAAGACATTAGAAGAAAATGCAACCTGCACTGGATCAAATAAACGAATGGACAATAAATAGAAAAAAAGAATGTACTAACCACATGAGCGGAATGGGCGAGATCTGTGTGATCAAAACAGCAAGAGATTAAACACCAATTGGCAGAAAAAGTATCGGACGACCGCGCAAAATATGGAGTGACAACCTTTCTTAGCGTGTGCTCACTACGGAGACCAAAGGATGGTATCCTAGCCTAGAACATAGTATCCTACTCTTCATATTCGTGAATTATCGCATTTAAAATAATGTATTTATTTTACCTGCCGATCGAAACTATATTATCGATCGCTATGTAAAATAAATGCATTATTTTGAAGGCCAGAATTCACGAATATGAAGAGTAGGATACTATGCTCTAGGCTAGGATACCATCCTTTGGTCTCCGTAGTGAGCACACCCTTAGAGGTATCAATCCGACAATCAACTAGCAGAATTACTTATAAACAGGAAGAAGAAGACCTATAAATACACAGATACACAACATACACAAATACACAATTTACTAAGACACGTAGGGTTTACTAAGATAACACATACAATCACACGCACACAAAACAATACACTCTGATGCACACAGCCAATGAACATAATATTTTGATTAGCTAAAGCGTTATTAGATATTTTGTTGCCATGCATTATTATTCATTAGATTTTTAATGAGCATTATCTTTGCATTTAAAGCCAAAAGCATTAGGTACTATTAAAGCCAAAGCATAAATTCCAACATACTTATTAATAAACAACGTAGCCTGCCCGTTTCTAGTGTAGCTCATATCGAATCGACCTCCTGGTTCAATAAGTTCGTCGTTAAAGTAATAAGTCATCTTCGGTTTCGGGTATCCGTACACGTACCAGAACAAGTTAGTGTTCTGGTCTTTGACACCGTATTGGGTGTCGTGTTCTTGGCGCAAGAATCTCGGAGCTTGGGCCATGCCATCGTGGGGAGGTCTTTCGATATCGAAGTCTTTGGGGAAGTAGGGAGATGTTTCTGGGCGGAAATCGATCTCGGGAGGAAGGTAGGGCCGGTATTTGGGCAGGTCTGGCTCTAACTTTTCCCTAAAACAAGAATAAGTACATGGCAACAAGATATAATTTTAGTATAACGACGAAATAAATTATATAAGCTATCGTATACCTGTTTTTAATATCCTTTATTTATAATTTATAATATGTAATTGTTAAAAGCTTTTTTGAAAAACTTGTTAATATTAGTTTACTATACCCTATTTTTAAACCAGGAGGAGTAAACTCAAAAGACATATTCACACCCAATAGTGTCACTATAAAAATCACCAAATATATTCTATATTTTTTGTTGATTGTGTCGGCCTTTGACGGTAATCCATAAATATTATATTATATTATTAATAGGTCGCTTAAGAGTTCTAAAAAAATTTTTATATAAACGCAGACTATAAATCTAAAAATTAAAGGAATACCGCATAAAACACAAAAAATCGAAGATATAACTTAATTAATCTATGGAATGCCAATTCGCTGTGAGCCGATCAGTATTGGGGATTTGACAGTTTTCGCCAGCGCTGTTAGTGGCAGTTTTGTGTATTGAATTTTAACTGCGAGAGAGCGCTACTGACGAAACCCACAGCCAATAAAAACAGAGGTAACCTCTAAATTTAACATGAACTTCTTCCTTTTCTCAATGACCTCTTGCCTAAGCAGTCATCCAGTCGCACGAATTTATATATTAAATATTAAAATTATAATGAATAAAATAAAAAAAACATAATTACTTTTACTATTAATTCTGTGTATTCGTTCAGTAATCAGGTTATAATAATATTTCAGTTCATAATTTATGTTTTTTAGATACATATCTATTTTTCTCGTTTTGTATATTTCACATACACCAATTTTATCAGAAAAGTACAAATTTCAAACCGCGAGAGAGCGCTACCATCGAAACTCACAGCCAGTAGTGTCTAAAATTTCATAACAGTGGAGTAAACTTGCCTGCGATTGGACCAATAATTACAAACAAGTATTATGGCGCAGTAAATTTGAATTACTCCTAGTTTAAAAACAGGGTATAGTTGTAAACTTATAAATCATCCAAATCCAATAAAAATGCTTTACTTTTTACTGGTAGACGAAAGTTGGTGGCTAATGTTACATGAACCAACAGTAATATTAAAAATAGGTAACTGAATATGATAATTATTTGAATCATAAATATTTATGTTTACAATAAAAATTACCTCAAATATTACTAAAAACAAATTAAAAATTTAATTTTTTTTAAACAAATAACATGGTATATTTAGGAATTTATTTATTTCAATAATGTATACCTACGCAAAAAGTACATACGAATTAAAAAAAAAGAAACGTCGAAATCCACAAACAAGAACCAGAGATACAGTTAACAGATCCTTCCCTCTCCATCGGTCCCGCGTGTTTCAAATCCGGCCAATTTTGAGGACCATATTTTGGATCTTTTTGGACCATTTCGTTGGAAGGCAACCTTTTTTTAATTTGGGTCATTGAAACTTTAAAGTATGTTCTTTCACATGATGATAATGAAAACTCTTATATGTTATAATCAAAGCTGCAAATCAATTTTTTGTCTTTTTTTTGTAATGACATGTTTTTTGCAAAATACTTTTTCAATATTTAAAATTATTTTTCTTCATTATTTTTTAATAATATTGGCAGAATTATTTTTTTATGAACTCCCCGTAGAACTACTGTATCTTCATTATTTTCTGGCTTATATTGTTGCAAAAAAATTAATTTGGGATAAACAAATGATTTAACTTTTATAAACTATTTGACCGATCGCTATCAAATTTGGAAACCCAAATATCTGACTAATTTTGCAACTTTCTAAGAAACAAATAAAGATAGTAACATTTAAGATTTTTTTTAACATTTAAACTAAACATGCGATTTTGAATGTTTTTATATGGCTAATAAGATTCTTATTCTCAAATTTATTTTAAATGCTTCATTTGTTGCTGATAGACTAAAAAAAAATTGACTATTTTTCGACCTTAATTTGTTAATAACTAATTAAGTCCAAAAAATCGGTTGCAGGAAACATATAGGTTCTTGTTATAGGGGTCCATTCTATTCAAAACCTCTGTAGTTGTGAGAAGCCTGGAGGGGGTTGTGTCACAAACAGGGTAGGTACCTTTTTACTCATTTCCCTGAACTAAAACATACAGAGTGAGCCTGTAAATTGGAATAAATTCAATATCTCAAATACTAATTGTTTTTTTGAAAATTGCTCAGACCCGTAGATTAGTATTTCAAATTGTCCTTTTTGACATACAATAATAATGTATACAGGGTGTCCCACATTAGAGATATGACGTCATCGTTGATTTTCTTAAATAGCAACACTGTCATTTTGATAGCCATTTTAATAGGGTGTGTAAAGTTATACATAACTGCAAAATATTAAATTTTTATTCTCTATCATTTACAAGTTAATAAAAAATAACAAAGGTATGTCTGTAATTCGGAATAAATTCAAGAATTCAAATACTAATTGCTTTTTTGAAAAATGCTCAGACCCTTCGATAAGTATTTCAAATTGCCATTTTTGACATACAATAATAATGTATACAGAGTGTCTATATTTAGAGATATGACATCATCGTTGATTTTCTTAAATAACAACACTGTAATTTTGATAGCTATTTTGATAGGGTGTGTAAAGTTATACATAACTGCAAAATTTCAAATTTTTATTCCCTACCATTTACAAGATAATAAAAAATAACAAAGTTATGAAAAACAAGTAATCAAATAATAATTGAATTTAATTATTTTAATTAAGCAAATGCTCATAATGTTGCCCATCGACGATTATATGAATAATTGAGGGCAACATTCTGAGCATTTGCTTAATTGGAATAATTAAATTCAATTATTATTTGATTACTTGTTTTTCACAACTTTGTTATTTTTTATTATCTTGTAAATGGTAAGGAATAAAAATTTGAAATTTTTCAGTTATGTATAACTTTACATAGGTACCCTATCAAAATAGCTATCAAAATGATAGTGTTGCCATTTAAGAAAATTAACGATGGCATCATATCTCTAAATAGGGACACCCTGTATACATTATTATTGTATGTACAAAAAGACAATATGAATACTAATCGACGGGTCTGAGCATTTTTCAAAAAAGCAATTAGTATTTGAATTATTGAATTTATTCCAAATTACAGACGTACATAGTTAACTTTGTTATTTTTTATTATACAGTCGAACCCGCTTATTGGAATAGCCTTCGTGCTAATCGAAAGTATTCCTATAACCGGGATATTCTAATAACCGATCATTGGTGGGTAGTAGAAACGTTTTGGGACCTCAAATTACTATTCCATAAACCGGGATATTCCTATAACCGGTATTGTTATAAGCAGATTCGACTGTATTGTAAATGGTAGAGAACAAAAATTTGATATTTTGCAGTTATGTATAACTTTACACACCCTATCAAAGTAGCTATAAAAATGACAGTGTTGCCATTTAAGAAAATCAACGATTACGTCATATCTCTAAATTGGGACACCCTGTATACATTATTATTGTATGTCAAAAAGGACAATTTGAAATACTAATCGACGGGTCTGAGCATTTTTCAAAAAAACAATTAGTATTTGAGATATTGAATTTATTCCAAATTCCGGACTCACTCTGTATAATTCGAATAGTTATTACTTTATAAAAAAAATTACCTGTGGGTGATTGCATACGGCGATGGATCGCTGATTCCATATTTATTTTCCACCCTAACTCTGAACTTGTAGTCTCTGAATGGTTCCAAATTCCTTACTCCACAGGTACAACTTCTGATACCGGATCTGACTGTGAACCAATCACCAGAAGGTAGTTCGCACATCTCCAATTGGTAAGTAACAGGCACTCGTGGACCTGAAGGAATTGATGGCTTCCAAGACAAAGTACAGTGCCTGTCTGTCATTTGGGAAATAATAGGAGGATCTGAGATGGGCATTGGAGCTCCGCTCTTCTTGTACTTGTCGAAATCTGTGTATTGGTCCGTGATGGGGCGTTTGGGTTTAGGTTCTAGTCCTACAAACAAGAAATCATAAATAATGAATTACTTTATGTACAATTTAAATTTTTGAGATTTATATGGACAGATTTTTATAGAAATGGGTGGGAAACTGTCGAAATATGAGAAAAACATCAAGATGCGGTGGTCTATGCATAGTTTAGGGATTGTCCATATGAGGACGGTTTGCCAACGTCGACTGCGCGGTTTACCTGTTTTCCTTGGTAACTTCAAACGGGACATTAGGGTGAGATCAAGTAAAACAGGTAAACCGCGCAGTCGACGTTGGTAAACTGCCTTTATATGGACAAGCCCTTATCGAATACTTGAAATCTGTCATTTTTCTGATTTTATTGTTTAACATTTTATAATTTACAAAAATGTTTTATTTGTTTGTATTTCCGTCGTTTGTGTTTGTTAATAAGAGTTCTGGTAAATCAGGTAGAGAGAAAGTTATCGTAGAAACGGAAATCGGTCAGAATGCGCAACAAAGTGGCGGTATCAATGTTTGGTATAAATCTTTAAGACATTCGAGTAGCCGTTTTAAAGATAAGCACATGCCGGTATTTTAACATCCCATTAATCATTATAAATTAGTCATTTTAGAACTTACAGTAAACATTTGCATAATAGTACAGTTAAAATAATTAGACAATAAATATTAACCAAGAGAAACTAAACTTTTTTATAATTTTAAGGACAAAAAAACAAGTTCTTTAGAGGAACCGAATTCAAAATTATTTTGCGCATTATATTTAAAATATTATTTGGTTAAACATCTCATTTTTGTTCGAAAAAATATATTAATTTGTCTGGAGTAAGTTCTGTTGATATTATTTGAGAAGACCTGATATTCACACAATGTTGTCAAACTGAATTTTGTTATATTTGGTTTAACTTTTCTAGCAGATTTTCGAGCCTATTATACAAATATACGGTATGCGGCAAAATAAACAGTCCTGAAATTCGTATGCCTCAAATTTGTATGTGTCAGGCGCCGAAACGTACTGAGTGAGTAGTTTCCCAACGTTGTTATAACGTATACAACTGTCGTGATAATGTTAGGTGCTTCAGAATGGTTCTCAGTTTGGCAGAAATAATTTTTATGGTGGAGTAGGTACTATTTTCGGTCATACGGAAAAGGTCACGGAAACGGTCTAAGCTTAAAATCAACAATGGTTTCAGTAGGACGGGACAACCTGTCACACTGCCAGGGAGTCTCTTCAAATACTGCGCGATCATTTGGGGAGTTGCCACTCACCAGAATTAACGCCACCAGATGCGCACATACAGGGTGGGCATTAGTGTGACAAAGTCCAATTACTCGTTTGTCGTAAGAGATACGAAAAAAAGTTATTTAGGTAAAAGTTGGGGCACTGATAGGAGCATAATGTAAAAATATTTTCAAATATACAGGGACGTGCGTATTGACAGGGTGACTCAAACTTATGTTTTTTTAAATAGAACACCCTGTATATTTTTACATTTTTGGATTCTCCTCAATGTTTCCATTCTTAAAATATATGATTTTGTAATATTATACGAAGTGGTTTAAAAGGTAATTACGTTTTTTTGTTATTTCGTAGCAATATTTCCAATTTGTAGAATTGTAGTGATTTGACACCAGATTTTTATTTTATGTTCAAACGATTTTTAATATAGTCTACTATTGTTAAACATTAACAGTATAGCGAAATGTTAAATTTTAGTATACAGGGTTGGTCGAAACTCGGAATGAGTATTTTCTGAGTTTTCTTAAATGAAACATCCTGTATTTTAGTATTGTAATGAAATGATATTTTATGGTACTTTTTTATTTCTTAAGCATTCCCTATACCTAAGTGCTTTCATTTGTAAGTTATTATTGATTCTTTAAGCCAAACATTAATTGCAAGAAAAATTACATGAAATTTTTATGAGGTGGCTGTGAAAATATTCAATCAAAAATAATGTTTCGAAAAAAATAAATCATAATCTAGCCTGATCCTTAATTTATTAATATTGGATGAGTTATCCAAATAAATTCGTAGTTAAGATTATTGGTGGTCAAAATATTAATAAAAACATACAATATTCTACCTAGTCGGCTATGATACCAAATTTTCTTAAAAATTTGACATTATACTATTTTTATAGTTCCAGTTGGTTTGTTACCATTACTAATATGAATTTTTTTAATGAGGAACTGATTATACTAAGATTTTTGTGCTAGTGGAGTATAACAAAAATGTGCTATTTACTAGCAATAAGAATTTTTCATCAGAAATTCCCTGATAGACGACAACTAAGAAGAGAAACGTTTAAAAATATACTAGAACGATTTCAACGGATTGGACACTTAGATTATGATAAATCTGATCGAACAAAAACTATTATAAGTGAAGAAAACAGGAATTAAATGTAATCCTTAGTGTCACTGAGGATCTGCATATTAGTACAACCATTCTTACAATCTAAGTATCTAGTCTGTTGAAACCGTTTTAGTATACTTTCAAAAGTTTCTCTTTTTGATTGTCTTCTATCAGGGAATTGCTGATGATAAATTTTTATTGCAAGTAGCTCATTTTTGTTATACTCTCCGAGCACAATGCCATTTTAATCAGTTCCTCATTAGAAAAATTAATATTAGTAATGGTAACAAATCAACTGGAACTATATAAATAGTATAATGTCAAATTTTTAAGCAAATTTTGTGTCATAGCCAACTAGGGAGTATTTTGTATATTTGATTAATATTTTAAGCACCAACAACCTTAACTACGAATGTATTTGGATATCTCATCCAATATTAATAGATTAAGAATCAGGCTAGATTATGTATTTTTTTTCGAAAAATTATTTTTGATTGGATATTTTCACGGCCGCCTAATAAAATTTCACGTAATTTTTGTTGCCATTAATGTTTGGCTTAAAGAATCACGAATAACTTACAAATTAAAGCACTTAGGTATAGGGAATGCTTAAGAAATAAAAAAGTACCATAAAATATCATTTCATTACAATACTACAACTTAACTCGACTTAAGAAAACTCAGAAAATACTCATTCCAAGTTTCGACTCACCCTTTATACTAAAATTAAACATTTCACTATACTGTTAATGATTAACACTAGTAGACTATATTAAAAATCGTTTGAATATAAATAGAAAATTTGATGTAAAATCACTACAATTCTACAGGATGTAGATGTTGCTACGAGATTAACAAAAAAACGTAATTAACTTTTAAACTACCTCGTATAATATTACAAAACCATATATTTTAAGAAAGGCAACATTAAGGACACTTCACAATAGTAAAAATATACAGGGTGTTCCATTTAAAAAAACATAAGTTTGTGCCACCCTGTCAATACGGACGCCCCTGTATATTTGAAAATATTTTTAAATTATGGTACTGTGTGCCCCAACTTTTACTTAAATCACTTTTTTTCGTATCTCTTACGACAAACGAGTAATTATACTTTGTCACACTAATGCCCCACCCTGTATGGGGGAATGCTGAATTATTCAGTCAGATACACCGTCTGTCATTTCAGAATTGCGGACTAGAATTATAGAGTTTTTCATGCCAAAGGCAGTGGCGGATCCAGAAATTTGTCTTGGGAGGGGAAATTTGCCTTAGGGGGAAATTCTAATGAAAAACCAACCAAAAAACATAAAGGGGTAAACTCAGATTACATAAAAGACATAAATATTAACTTATAGGCATTAAGTTCCCTTAACTTTCCTAACCAGCGTGTTTGTTGGGTTGAATTTGTCTTTCTGTGTTTTCGATTTCATTGTGAGCTAATATATTTTTATATTTGAACATTTTTTTCTTTAATTTTGGACCTTGTTAGGGGCGGAAATTTCCTCATTTTCCCTCCACGTAGATCCGCCACTGGCCACAGGGCATTTTTAACATCTGTTTTATCGGGAACGTGCGTCGTCTTGAATAATGTTTGCAAGGCTATATCATGTATACTAAATATATAAATAATCATAAACATTTCAATATTCATTTTAGTACTGTTTATTTTGCCGCATACTGTAGTTAAACATGTTGACTTTGGTTAGACTTTAATTAAAGTTCTATAATCCAGTTACGTTTAAGTTTAGTTCTTGTAAGTAAATCAACCACATGTTTTTCATTATTTTTTGCAGATGATTCATTTGAAGTGAGTTTCAAGAGAAATATAAACCGTAGACGTAAAAAGGGATGCATAAAAGTTGAGTATTTAAGAGGTACAACGATGAAATCTGTGACTTAAATTCAGAAAATGACAGAACTTATGTTACAAAAATGACGGACCAGACGGACAGAATATTAGACCGTAATTTTCAATAATAAGTGATATAATAAGTTCTAGAATAGCCGAAGATGGAACAGCGACAATAATCTCTTTTTCTACGGAAAGAAGATAAACAGCAGAGATACAAATAAATGTATCTACAGAAGTATAATCTAAATGTTACACTATACAGTGAGCACGTAAAGTTTGGAATAAATTCATTTTTTCATGAATGGGCGATTTTGGAAATAAATCCCGAAACAGGTCCCATGATTTTTTGGCATGTATATCATACTAGTGGCGTCATCCCTCTGGGCGTGCTGACAACAGATATTTTTTTTTAAATGAGAAAAGGAGTAGCATGCTAGCTCATTTGAAACGTTATCGAATTTTTTATAAAGTAATATAAACTTTAACATCCGGCTCGAAGGACCAAAATGTTTGTTTAGTACGAAACTTGAATTGGGGTTGTAAATCACTTCGCACACCTGTAAATATTTTGGAATTTAAACGTTTTATTGAGTATAAAAATGCACTTCAAAACTAGACAGAGTGTTCAAAATAAAAGGTTATACGTGTTGTTTCGTTGAATGTTTGAACTCGAATGAATCTGGTTTTGGTGAATTTTCAGTATAGCCTTTAATAAGGGCGGGGGTAGCAAGAAAAATACATATTATGAGCCGCAGTCCCGTATTGGGTCGTAGTTTAAGATAAAATATATGTAAGCACACATAACAAAACCTGACATTGACTTACCCTCTTCGAATTTCAATGAAGCGTGGCAAATATCACTTCCATGCTCATTGTATATTTTACATGAATATTTCCCGAGATCGTCTACATCAACTCCTGATATTGTCAGTCTGAGCAAACCAGCGGTGTCTTTATCCATTTTAATTCGCGTAGATGGGAATATTTTCTTATCATTGTGGAACCACTCCACTGTCGGTTCTGGTATTCCAGACGCGCACGCGGTGAATTTGGCTGTCATTGCTTTGTACAGCTCTGTATCGCCGATACGTTTAAGGAAGACCGGTGCTTCGATCCTCTTCGCAGCTTTACTAAAAATACATTAAACGTATAGCTAACAGAAGTCCAATATCATTCGTAAAACTTACATTTCTTTCACAACTTCAACAGTTGCCGTACAATCGTCGTGACCCTCTTGGTTAACAGCAGTAGCTCTATAGATGCCAGCGTCAGTAGGTTGGCAATCCAAAATATACAGGCAGCACAGATCACCGTCCCGCTTGATGTGGTATTTGTCAGATTCTTTGATAGGTTGACCATCTTTGGTCCACATGACCTCGGGTTGCGGTACGCCTGTAACTCTACACGGTAGTTTGGCATCTCTGTTTGGTAACTGAAATATAAAAATGAGTAGATGAAACTAACAGATATATTAAAGAATGCATATAATAAGAATGTTTGTCATCCTTATAAATACTATTTGATAAAAAATATATCTTTTGCGGCTTTGGCGGTTACGATTTTTGATAAATAACTTCGAAAAACTTCATTCGGCATCATCATTTCTTTGCTTTTATCCCTTTACGGGGTCGGCTTCCCTAATTACATTTCTCCATAAGTTTCTATCTTGGGTCATACAAATATCAATTCCCTTTACATACATGTCCTGCCTAAGCGTCTCCTTCAGGTATTCTTTGGTATTCTTTGGTATTCCTCTACTAATCCTCCTAGGAACTTGCAGATTAGCAACTCTTTCAACTGGGTAGACGTTGAATACGTCTGTCAGTTCCGTACATCACAGCTGGTATTATGGCAGTTTTTCGTTTCAGAATCTTTCTGTCACAAAACACACCACCCGCTTCCTTTAACTTCATTCATCCTATCCTAATTATTAAAATGCATTCATCTCTATCTATTTCCCCATTGCTTTGTCATATCGATATTAGGTACTTAAAGTTGTTCTGAAGCTATTTCCTTGTGGCATTTTTATAATCAACTATTTATAATGGGAAATAAGCCACAATTTTACCAAAAAAAGATTTTTCCGCAAATCGCCAGGAAATTTTGACATTCCTGTCAAAATTTCTTGAAGAAAAAGTCAGGACTTCCTTACTGTAAGGAAATGTCATTTCCTTACTGTAAGGAAATGATATTTCCGTACAGTTGTTAGTGTTAAATTTATAAGCGTCAAGTTTGACAATTCAACCTCAATACGTTTCAATAGTAACCCAAGTAATTTTATTAGGAATTTCAAAGCACCATTTATTTGGGAATAAAATTATCGCGTTTTTTTTAAATCAATCAATATCTGTCAAATTTTAAACGATTTGCGGAAAAATAGTATGTTTACCTCGTAGGAAAAGCCACATTCCTGGACTCTGTGTTGCTAAGTCTCGGCTTGCGCCTCGACTTAGCAATCTTCACAGTCGTCCAGGAATGTTAAGCTTTTCCTACCCGGTAAACAATGTACTATTATTAACGTTTCGAAGCCCAAATCGGGTTTCGTTGCCAAAATACAAAATACAGTAGTATTTTGTATTTTGACAACGAATCCAGATTTGGGCTTCGAAACGTTAATAAAATCTTTTTTTGGTAAAATTGTGGCTTATTTCCCATTATAAATAGTTGATTAGGTACTTAAAACTATTACTTTTCACGACTATGTATTTCACCGTCCAAACCTATCATTTTATTTGTAGTAACCCCATCTTTAAATGAAAATCCCATGTACTCTTCTTTTTTAATTCAAAAGTTTTTATCCTACGAAGTTTTAAACCATTTTCCTCAAGAGTTTATCCCCACTGTTAGAGTTTTTTTCCAAATCCTTCTTAGTATTTATCTGTAGAGAATTCTACTATATTTAATTAGTTTTCGCTGTTATCTAATATAACATTAATGAGAATAAATAAATCATGGTAACATTCTAACAACGAATCTCATGAACGCAGAAACAAACCGAAGTTTGACGTGACACAATCTCAGTGCCCTTCCAATAATATTTTTACCTTAAGTTATTTATTTTATTATGTGTTTTTTTAAGAACCAAAAAGACCGACCACCATCAAATCTCGAAAGTGACAGTACTTCGGACATATTATTCGAAGTGAATCCAGATACTCCCTCCTACAAGCTATCCTGCAAGGAAAAATATTTTGAAAGCTGCGTCCAGGAAGAAGAAGAATATCCTAGTTGAAAAACCTCAGAACCTGGTTTAATACAACATCTGTGTAGCTTTTCAGGTAACATAAAGATTGCCACGATAAGACACTTTCTTTTTGTATCACTTTAGTTATTGTAATCGATATAATTAATATAAACTAATGCCATTGTAAATAGTAAGGAATTAATATAAGGTAATTATTGTAGTAATTATACCAAAAAGTGTTGTATTCTTAACCAGTTAAAAATAATACTCACTTGTTGAAGATCAGTGAATCTCTGGGTAAATGATGGTGCCATGAATACTTTTCTTACTGTAGCTTTTCCTTGTGTTTTATCCTCACCCAATGGATTAATGATTTTGACTCCATATACACCAGCATCTGATGGTACAGCTTTATCGATTTTTAAACCAACCTGAAAATTACAGAATTTTTATGAATATGTGAGAAGAGTTGAGATTGATTAAAAAAATAGATACGTAAAACCAAAAGAGGAATACCTGCAGATCAGCAGAAAATACTAATATTTATATGTTATATCTATAGGTACAGTTGAGTCCGCGAGTCTTTACCCGTGCGTCATTAATATCTGGCGAGATAAAACACATACTTTTTATCTAGCATCATTCTCTTCCACGCATGAAACACATGACAAACCAGCTGCCGTATGTTATTAAGTAAAAACATATATTATTTTTATGAACCATCTAGACTCAGTGCATTGAAAAGAGATAGGTACAAAAAAAGGACGATTCGGTATGTTTTCATATTGTAAGCACAATTTGTTTGACGTTTCTGCTTTGTTTACTTTTGTTACTGTCAGTCAGTTAAATTTTTTGCGGTTTTTGTCGAATTTTTGCGTTTTGAAGTTTCTTTATATTACACAATAGTCCAGAAAGCCACTGCGCATCCGCTAGGAAAAATATTCTAATTCGGATTTTTTGCACAATCTTACTCAAAAAGGACCCCTTTTAACAAATTTGCGTGTTGCCAGGACCAAAAGTTGGTCAAAAATTTTTTAAACGTTTTTTTTTTGTTTTTTTCTTAAAATTATTTTTTTTGCATGGAACACATTTTTTTTAGGTTTTTTGGATCATTCCAAACAGAAAAGGTTTTTAGTGAATTTTCTCTAAAGTTGATAGTTTTTGACATATAAGCGATTAAAAATTGAAAAATTGCGAAATCGGCCATTTTTAACCCTCAAAAACTATGTGAAAAACTGAAAATTTGAATGTTGTCAAGGTAGATAGATATTCTTTAGACATCGATTGATGAAATACCGAAGAGTTTTTTGCAATACAATACTCAAAACTCCTTTGTTTTTTAATTGCTAATCAAGCGTGCGCGACACTATTTTCCACCGTTGCCTGTGTATGCAGTATGGTGCATGAAAGGATTAAATTCGTTATTTCGTAAACCGGCAACTTTAAGGAAAAATTCCGAAACAGGTCGATTTTTATTTTTAAGTTATGATATTGTGACATATATGGTATACTAGTGACGTCATCCATCTGGGCGTGATGACGTAATCAATGATTTTTTTAAATGAAAATGGGGGTCGTGTGCTAGCTCATTTAAAAGTTTCTTCAACTCTCTATTCAGTAATATAAACATTTACATAATTATTTATACAGGGTGTCCAATAATTCAATTTTTTTGTCAACTTGCCAAATGATTTAATTTAATAAAAAAATTTTGGACACCCTGTATAAATAATTATGTACATGTTTATATTACTGAATAGAGAATTGAAGAACCTTTCAAATGAGCCAGCACACGACTCGTATTCTCATTTAAAAAAATCATCGATTACGTAATCACGCCCAGATGGATGACGTCACTAGTATACTATATATGCCACAATATCATAAATTAAAAATAAAAACCGATCTCTTTTGGGATTTTTTCTTAAAGTCACCGGTTTACGAAATATCGAATTTATTCCTTTCATTTGCACCATACTGTATACACATGCAATGGTGGAAAATAGTGTCGCGCACCCTTGATTGGCAATTAAAAAACAAAGGGGGGGGTTTTTGATATTGTATTGCAAAAAACTCTTCGGGATTTCATCAATCGATGTTTAAAGAATATGTACTTACCTTGGCAACATTCAAATTTTCAGTTTTTCACATAGTTCTTGAGGGTTAAAAATGGCCGATTTCGCAATTTTTCAATTTTTAATCGCTTATATGTCAAAAACTATCAACTTTAGAGAAAAGTCACTAAAGACCTTTTCTGTTTGGAATGATCAAAGAAACCTAAAAAAAATTTGTTCCATGCAAAAAAAATAATTTTAGGAAAAAAACAAAAAAAAAAACGTTTAAAAAATTTTTTACCAACTTTTGGTCCTGGCAACATGCAAATTTGTTAAAAGGGGTCCTTTTTGAGTAAGAATGTGCAAAAAATCAGAATTAGAATATTTTTCCTAGCGGATGCGCAGTGGCTTTCTGGACTACAAACAGTTGTTTTCACAACTAATTTTATATTGGGCTTTGAAATTTTAAGGTAAATAATTATATTTTGGCAATTAATATTTAAAACATACAAAGCTAACGTCATTCACACAGTAAAGAAATGATTGTGTTTAGATTTCCGTCAAAGTGAATAAAATAACAAAAATAAAATATGTTATTGAATTTTTTTATAAATTGTTTATTTATTTATTAATCAATAATAATAAAAGAATGTATTAAGCTACTTCAAATGTAGCTGTAATTCTACACAAAAATTTTGAAGCAAAACTTACATTTGACATTCTATATATTTGATAACGTCAAATTTTATAATAAAAGCCGTAATCGGAACAGTAGCCACTTTCTGTCACTTGTTGTTGCCTGAAATAGATTTCCGACTTATTTCGTATGCTTTAAATGATGACACACGGGTAAAGACTCGCGGACTCAACTGTACAGACTGTTTAGTGTTTGATTAGATATAATCCAATTAAGGAAGTGATAAAATCGGGAACATTGCTAATGAATATGAGTGGCATTGCCCAGGCCCGTTTTACACCCTGCCAGCGCCCTAGGCACAACGAAGAGTAGCGCCCCTTTTTATACCCCTTACAGCTGATTACGCCCCTCCCCTTCCCCCCACCAGCCCTACCATAACGCGCCTACACCCCGTAAATTTAGATTTAGTCTGAAATGCCAGTTTTGGTTCGGGAGGACTTTAGACTTAATGTCCCTTAACTCTCCTTTACAAATTATCCTGATTCTTTTCGAGAGCCTTCCCATTATCCACCACCTATGGACCCGCCGTGTCCCGGACTGGCAACCGGTAGCCGTGAGGTATCTACTGGCCTCCGGTGGGAATGCGTGTAACGTACCTCACGGCATCACGGACCACCCACCCTCCCTTCTTTACATTTGAAGTATTTACATTATTTACAGTATTCGTTTAATCACATTTTCTTTGGATTATTTTTGGTTTGTTGGCTTACCACTAGACTGACTAGAGATTCATACAATAGCTTTTTTTCTGGTTTTCCGTGTTGCAAAGTCGTCAATAATGTTTTTGTAGTCTAATTTTAAAGTAATGTCGTTTTGGGTGCACAGCAACAATAAGCCATTAAGCTTTTCATCAACCATCGACGATCTAATGTCTGACTTCACTCTTTTCAAAGATGAAAAGCTACGTTCAGCTGTGCAGTTCGTCACAGGTAAGGTTAGAAATATCCTGAGAGCAACCTCCAAATTGGGGAAAGTGTTCTCTAATCTGTTTGATTTTATGTAGGCGTACATTTCTTTGATCTTAGAAAGGTTCTCCAAAACCATGTATTGTTTGAAATGGTTACATTCCTGGGCAAAGTCTTCCCCATCAATATCATTCTTGTATACTTCTCCTAACAGTTTAGCTTCACAAGCCACCTCATTGGAATTTTTCTCTTCTAGATTTTGTAAGATCTTAAATCTTGTGTCGAGATTTTTATAGGCCTCCCTTCTTTTGTTGAGCTGCGAAGCTATGTTGTCAACAATGGCAATAAACACCCCAGTGCGAAATCTTTCTCGAGAAGATGTTTCTTCCATGCTTCTGTCCTTTTCATCGGGCAATAACTTTCTTTTTCTTACTTTGTCGTATACAGCTTCTTCTTTTTCTGCAAGTTTCAATGCTTTGGACTCGAAATCATCAAATAAATCTCTCTTTTCACTCAAAAACGAAGATAGTGTTTCAAGTTCCTTTGTGGCACCAAATAGGTCTAAATCTTGATTTTGAAGAGTCTTACTTGTTTTATCAACTCTCTCGAGAATTTCGTCCCAGATCACAGTTAATAACGTGGTTTGGAAATGTCCAAGTGTTTTTAGAAACCCAGCGGCTGTGCATTGTGTTGCTGGTGTCTGAGTATTGTCTTTATTTAGCTCTTCAAGAGCATCTTTTAATTCATGTCGACTTATTTTTAAAGCTCGAAGGGCGTCTGCCCTAGCAGACCATCTTGTGTCACTCAGGGGCTTTACCATTAGCTTTCTCTGATCTTTCTTTGATTTTCCTTCGTTAATCTTTTCAATATGACTTTTTAGGATGTTCCACCTGTAAGTGGATGCCGAGAAAAAAACATACAGCCCTTGTACGAATGTAAAAAATATTGTGGCTTCTGGACACGCCTTCTCGGCAGCAAAACACCCAGCAAGGTTTAGTGAGTGGGCTGCACATGGTACATAGTCAGCAAGATCATTTTGCTTTTAATCCTTGCCTGAAGACCTGAGTATATGCCCGACATGTTTGATGCATTGTCGTAACTTTGTCCACGACAGTTATCGATATCCAGCTCAAGTTTCTCAAGTAAACTGAGGGTTGCTTCTTCCAAACTTCCAGATTTGTGGCATACACTTGGTAAGAGTTGTATCAGGCGTTCGTTGGCGCAAGCATTGGGCAATGAAACATACCGAAGTACTACAGCCAATTGGTCTGTGTGCGACACGTCAGGTGTGGAGTCTATGATTAAAGAGAAATAGCGAGCTTGCCTGATTTCATTCAAGATTTGTTTCAGTACTTCTTTGCTCATAATCTCAATAAATTCATTGCAAATGTCAGACGAAAGGTATGATACACTACCTTTGCCTTTGTTACCATGTGTTGCTATGTGTTGGGCGAGAAACGGATCAAATTCACTTATCAGCTCAAGACAGCCTAGAAAAAGTCCGTTTGATGTAGATCCAAACGTTTGGTTATCACCTCTAAATGGGAGACCTCTACTCGACAAAAATTTTACAACAGACACAACTCTTGTCAATATTTCTCGCCAATATTTCACTTCTTCCTGGTATTGACTTTGAATTTGTTTGGTGACATTAGATGTGGTCTTTTTCCTCAAAATAAATTTCAAAACATTAGCCCTGTGGTCGTCAGATTTTTCATGTTTCTCAGCTAATGCAAAGGAATTTTTCCAATCATTAAACCCTTTGTTAAAAGATGTGGATTTGTCCTCTGGTTGAAAAATAAGGCAGAATTTACAAAATACCTGCCCTGTTGATTGCGAGTAAATAAGCCAGTCTCTTTTGATCTTTTCTCCGTTCGGAAGCGTGACAAGAAATAAGTTGACCGAAAGCTTCCGTTTTACCTTACTTTTTCCATCGCCGTGATGTTCAGACTTTGAAAAATCAGCTTGCAGAAGATTTTGATCAAATTCAGAACTTATTATTTTATTTACTTGCGATTCATTTTTGATATTCCATGATGCCGGGTCTTCAAGCTCAAAATCGTATTGGTCTTCAACTGGGTCTTTGGGCTTCACACTTTCTACTACGAGGTTTGTGTCTGAGTTTGAGTTACTGTCGTGCTCGTGCACAATTGCAATAGTTGTATCTAATTCGGCCGACGTTGGAGAATGAATAGGGTCTTTCTCTTTAGTCTCAAAATTATATTGGTCTTCAACTGAGTCCGTAGGCTTGATTTTCGGGCGTTCTACTTCCAGGTTTTTTTGTGAGTTAGGTATGCTGTGTGCGATTGCAGTTGTTGAATCTACTGCGGCCGACGTTGATGGATGAATGAGAATTCTTAGGGGGTCATTTTTTACTGGATTACACGAAGACGGATTTTGTAGGTTTATCTGTGGTTTTGGCGCAACCTTGAAAAATCCGGATATTTTGGGGATCTTTTTCAAAACATTTTGCTCTTTTTGGTGTTTTTTAGCCGCTCGTTTACGAAACTCGGAACCACTTGGCTTTGAAGAACTCATTACGATTCCTTTGAGAAGCTCAATAACACACGACTTTATTAAAAAACCAGCCCTATCAATAAAATTAATACATTATTATAATGTTGTATATGAGCATAACCTTTGGAATGAGTTTTATTGCTTGTATTTTACTTTATAAAATTAGATCACAATTTGCTGTGTTACTTCTATTCAATTTACTTACGCGCAAATAAATTGTCCCTTCTTCTTGATCACAGAATTTGTTTCACAGTATATTGTTCAAAATACTAAGAGGGTCACAACATGGATAAAAGAACTTCTTTTATCTGTGGTCACACTATACTATACCGATATTAAACCACACCACTACCACAGTCTTCAGTCTTCACTTCAGCACCTACAGATATCACATTGACTAGGACAAAAGAATATACTTTCAATTCATAATGATACACGTTGTCACAAATCATCCAAAAAAGGAAACAACAACAACTACAGATTTTCAAGTTGTGACAGGCGTAATCAATCCACGGTAGGAAGTGGGGAAGGTGGTCGGGGTGCGGGCGGAGAGAGAGGCCGAGCGTGGTTGACTAGCAACCAGTGGCGGTAGAAGGGGGCACGAGGCGGGCTGTGTGGCTGGCACACGGCCACAAGTGGCACGTTAAGTACAGCGCGGAGCGCCGGGCGGGCTGTGATTTGGGTCAGATGTCGGCTTTCGGCAGTGGCGCAATAAATGAGGCATGCTGATACAACCACGGCAATTTTTTTTTTGCGCCCCCCAAAACCTAGCGCCCTAGGCACGTGCCTACCGTGCCTATTCGGTAAAACGGGCCTGGCATTGCCACTGTAGAATGACGAATGACAGTGAATCGGTCTGAATCTGGGCCTGGATTACGTACACTCGATACGCATCGTATCCGCCATGTTTTACCGTAGGGAGTGATTACGAAACCTCTTTTCCTACGTTGTCGATGCGAGTCAACTCGAAGGCACTGCTCGATACCTACGACCCTGTCGAGTTGCCAACTCGAACTATCTATCTATCTCTGATAGATCGCTGATCCCCTATAACGCTTTCTCTCTTGCCGGTCCAAGTATAAAAATTAAGAAAAGTGAATACATAATGACATAACCTACTTACTTCATACTTTGATTTTTTCAATTTAAAAATAATGTAAATCGTTAATCAAACGATATTTAGATTATATGGTTTTGATAATAATTCTCATGTTTTGAACATTCAAAAAATATATTGTTTAAATCTCTCAGTGAGGTGTTATTACACTCATTACACGGACAGAAGTTCTCTAATACTTAATACTTATTCCTATTTTAAAAATATGTGAAGGAAAGCTCTGAGACAGAATTCGATGAAGTGAATAGGTAGTTAGCAGTGACCATTACGACCTTTAGTAATATTTTTATATAACGTCTCCCATCTTTCCCTGGCCATTTAATCTTTAATAACGGTAAAAAATCATAATTAATCTCAAATTCTACTCAAGTTCGAAAATCATATATTTATATATCTAGGTACACGTTATCACTGTATCATCCTTAGAATATAAAATAAACGTTTATAACAATTAAATATGTAATAAAAACTTTATTTTATATTAGATTGTAATAATTATTGAGGTTAATGAGAGAAATTCCTTGGCATATAACGTGCACATCACTCCATTTGTTCGAAATATTATCCCGTAGGTTCAAAAATACGAAAATTGCCGATGATTTTCTGACAGTCTACTCGAACCCAGTTCGTAATCACTTTTTGGCTTCGATGCGTATTCGCATCGAGTTTGCCTACGGTTCGTTTTGCGATCTCGCATCGAGTGTTCGTAATCCCGCTGCTGGTGCATTAAGGCCGCGTCTCACCATCAAATAATTTGATCAAACAGTTTGAGCAAACTCCGGAAGTACGTCAAAGTGACGTCACAATTGCAGTTTTTTTGAAAATCTAAAAACTGTGCTCTCACTATCAGTCTAGTTTGATCAAATTTTTTGTATTGAGTTGTCTAACTTGTCTGTACTTTATTTAAAATTAAAATTTTTCATTATTATCCACAATGAACACTCAGGATGTGACGTCACTAACTGTCACTTTCAGTTTGCTCAAACCAGTTTGATCAAATTATTTGATGGTGGGACGCGGCCTTTAGGTAGGCAGCGGGGAAGCAGTCTTGCCAATTATAGTGCGTATATCTAATTTAAAACTAAACAGTCTGTATATAAGAATTACAACGGATACGATGAGAGGAAGAGGTAGAATAAAACATCAGAAAAAACTAAAAAAAATATTGGGAAACACATCAAAAATTGTAAAAAATAAAAGAAAAGTGGGATACTTACCCGTCTACCATCACAAGTCATCAGGACCCTTTCAGAAGGCAAAAGTGGTTCTCCGTCTTTGGTCCATTCGGCGCTAGGTATGGGATTTCCTGTAAACGGAGCTTCAATCACCAGAGGTTGACCTTCATCGGTGATAACATTTTTAATGGAATGTAGGAACAGAGGTCTCTCTTCTGGTTCTCCTGGTTTAGCAGCTTCTTTCACAGTCAGAGCAGCTGAAGTGTCAGATTCTCCGGCTTCGTTCGAGGCTACAGCTTTGTATGTAAGAGCGTCACGCGCAATGTCTGCGCAGTCTAGGAAAAGAGCGCTGGAACCGTCAGGTTGTTCGATAATTTTGATGTGTTTGTTGTCAGAGATAACCTCTGCACCATTTCGGAACCTAAAATTTGTGTAAGAATAATAGTATCAATGTCATATTAATATAAAACAAAGTATTATTTTGGCACGTTTCATTAGTTATTACATAGTTAATATTTAAACATTTAAGAACTGGAAGTAATTAGAGGAGTCCTATGTTTAATTTTGAACGCAGAAGGTTGATGATGATGATCATACAATTAATGATGTAAGAAACAAAACTGAAGTAAAATTACAGACAAAAACAAGGAAGCGCATTAAAAATATCACCAGAAAAACAAAAACAAAAAGTCTAATAATAAAACAATGAAAACTTTTGTTTTCAATACTTTGCACTTTGAATTTAATAATCATACACAAACAACAGTGCAGAATTTATCATGGGCAATCCTCTGAGCCCATTACTATCAGATATTTTTACGAACCATCTAGAAACAACGATTTCAAAACATCCCGTATTCAAACAGTCCTTATATTGGTAGAGATACGTGGATGATAAACTAGTATGCTTTGCAGGAACTAATAGTCAACTTGACCAATTTTTATCATACATTAAGTCACTCCATAGTAATATATCTAGCAAGATATTGAGTTTACAATAGAAACAGAACAGAATTAGTCCATAAACTTTATAAGAGTTCTCCGTATTTCATAAATCTACCCATATTGACTCAACTATACAGAATTCATCATCCCATCCTACACAACATAAATTAGCAGCCTACCATTAGTGGAGTCAATGAAGGTGGATATGAGTTATTACCTCAGATTTCGTTGAACCTCCATCGATTTTCATAAAAATTGGTAAGTGGTTAAAGGATACCTCAAGGAACAAAGGTGACATAGTGCCAACTTGCGCTTTTTGCATTTTAGGGGTGAAATACACCCCTTTTTTAAAAATTATTTTTTAGATTTCTGAGAGTGCAGTCACTGTAAGTTTTCACTTCCTATTTTGTTGAACCTTCATCGATTTTCATGAAAATCGGTAAGTAGTTAGAGGATACCTCAAGCAATAAAAGATATATAGCGTCAACTTGCTATTACTAGCTATTTGTAATACACCCCTAATTTTTTAAATTGTAAAAAAATGCAGATTTCCGCATTATGGTGCAAGTAATCTCGTTTAAAATATTTTTTTTATATTTATGTGCATGAATTACATTTTTTTTAATTTTTCAAACCTTATAGCAACCAAAAATCCGAAAATTAACAAGTCGAAAATCACGAAAACCTTATTCTTCTATATTTCTGAAAGTGTAGTCACTGAATGTTTTCACCCACGATTTCTTTGAACCTTCATCGATTTTCATGAAAATTGTTGATTAGTTAGAGGATACTTCAAAAACAAAAGTGATATGGCACCAAGTTGCGCTTTCTGCATTTTAGGGGTGAAATCCACCTTTTTTTTAATGATAAAAATGCAGATTTCAGCATTCTGGCTCAAGCAATCTCGTTTAATTAAGTAAAATAAATATTTTTTTACATTTATGTGCATGATTTATAAATTTTTTTAAACCTTATAGCAATCAAAAATCAGAAAATTAGCAAATCGACAATCACGAAAAAAATATCTTTTATATTTCCAAAAAGGCAGTCACTGAAGGTTTTCACCCCTGATTTCGTTGAACCTCCATCAATTTTCATGAAAATTGGTAAGTAGTTAGAGGATACCTCAAGAAACAAAAATTATGTGGTACCAACTTGCGCTTTTATTCTGGGGGTGGATGTTACCCCTTCTCATGGGTGAACACTATTTTATTAAAAATAACCCCATAATTAGATAGAGGAGTAAATTCTAAGCAAACTTTCTTTTATCAATTTTATAAATTTTTTATTTAAATAATATTTCATAATTTAATAAAATATTATTGGTACAGTAAAACCTGACAATAACGGCCACTAAAAATAGAAAACAATTGGCCGTTATAGAAATGTGGCCGCTAATGCTAGGTTTCCTTTTCCACAAATACATAAAATATAATTGAAAATTTATTTATTTTAGTAATTAAAGCAAATCTAATTGAATATAATTCTACAAACAAACGGAACATACTAAAACTAAATTCAATTTACTACAATATAAAACAATATCTATACGAAAAAACAACTACAAGAAAAACAGAATTTTTGTTTGTTTTACATTTTTTTAGATAAACGAAACATACTAAAACTAATTTAATATAGGTAATACATAATATAAAACAACATACTCTAGCTACTACGAAAAATACGCTTATCGCTAAAGTATCGTCGTGCTTCCATGCTATATTCAACAAAACCAACTTGGTAGGGCCTTTAATTAGATATCTCAAATCACTTTGGCTGATTTTGTCTGCATATATATTATGTTTGAGGAATCCCTTTTTTTTGCGAGACTGGATATAGGACATTTCTCAAGTATGAATTCACATTCATGGTCTATCGTTGCTATACAGGGATAATAATCTGTGCAATGTTATGGTACAGGCTACGTTAAATATAAAGTAAATGTGGAAGATATACACTGGTTATTCATTTCAATTTAATTTGATTGTTTTTTAATCGTTTACAATATTTAAAATAATTAAAGACATAAAGTTAGGATTTCAAAAATAAATTCAGTTCTCACTGGCAGGGTGGGAAATAATAAAGTGCCATACAATAGCATTTCATTACAATGCTCATTACAGGCATTACAGGCTGCTCCGTTTGAGAAAACTCATACTCTCAAACTTTGAGAAAACACTCATTCAGTTTCGACCAACCCTGTATTAGCTAAAATTAAACGTTTTGCTAGATTAATAATTTTTAACAATAATAGATTATATTAAAAATCACTTGAACATAAATTGATTTTCTGATGTCAAATCACTACAATTATACAGGGGGTGAATATTGCTATGAAATTTGAAAATAAAAACGTAATTATCTTTTAAACTACTTCGTATAACATGACAAAACCTGATATTTTAAGAAATAAAACATAGAGGAGAATCCAAAAATGTAAAAATATATAGGGTATTCTATTAAACAAAAGACAATTTTGTTTCACCCTGTCAATATGGGTGGCCCTGTATATTTGGAAATGTATTTAAATTCTGATATTATCTATGCCCCAATCTCACCTAAATAAACTTTTTTCGTATCTCCTACAACAAACGACTAATTGGACTTCCCACAACCTGTATACATACAAAATCTCCACTATAAAATTTTTTCAAAGAAAATGTTATTGGTTTTTTTAAAATAACTCCGTTAAATTTTGAAATATGAGATTTATTCAAGAACCATTACAAAGCTAAGTAAAAGTTCTATAACACTGTATTAAACATAATTTTCTAAATCCTTTATTTTTTTTTAAATACAAGGTGAAAGGGCCCCGGTTACATGGTTCTCGCAGTAAAATTTAGGTTTTAAATGTTTCTATCTCGGTTATTTTTTGTCGTAAAAAATATTAAAAAAAGAAAGTAAGTAAGGTATGCTTTATTGTCAAAAAATTTTAACAATTTGTGGACAAAGCTTATACAAAATAAAAAATACAATAAAAAACAAAAAATAGTAAAAAACTACAAACAAAACAAAAACAGAAACAGACACCAAGTAAATGGAGTGAGTTATACTACTTGATATAATTTACAGTTATTAAGTACACATTAAAAAATTAAAAATTTTGCAAACAATATGTATACAACGTCAGAGCAAAAAGAAGGCAAACGAGGAAAGGGGAAAGGGAAAGTAAATCAAAAGTTCTATGCCGCTGCAAATATGTACACAAGTACTCGAAAGTAATAATCCTACAAGTCAATTTGCTGAATTCAAATCGTTTATAAAAAAGTCATTCACTGTATAAAAAGCTTTCTCCAGCAAATAAGCTTTCAAGGCCTTGCGAAAAGCGGGAAATGCTGCAATAGATTTGATGTTAGATGGCAGGTGATTGTACATTTTTCTCGAATTGTATAGTATAGAGCACTTAACCAGCTCAGACCGTGGGGTTGGCAGATAAAGATTATGATCCACGTTTCTAAGGGGATAGTTATGAGTGGGTCTCTCTGGACCTTCTGATGCATGTTTGCGGATTAAACAAACGGATTCAAAAACAAACAAAGAAGGAAGAGTTAATATCTTAAATTTTTTAAAGAATTCTTGGCAATGATCTCTGCTATTGAGTCTCAGGGAGTAACGAAGAGCTCTCTTTTGTAGTTTAAAAATACGCTCAAATTGAGTCGCACAACACGTACCCCAGAATGGAAGCGCGTACCGAAGATGAGACTCAAAAAGGGCATAATAAACGGTCCTAGATGTTGACAAATTCATTTCCGTAGCAACTGATCTTAGCGCAAAACAAGCAGAACTTAATTTTTTGTGTAAGGCATCAATGTGCAAGTTCCATTTTAGAGACTTATCCACAATAAGCCCTAAGAACTTCACCGATTCAACTACCTCTAGACTGTTGTTATTAAGTACTAAAGGTTGCATCATACTGTTGTAAGGTAGGACTTTGGTTTTAGAAACGTTAAATAACAGGAGATTCGAATCGCACCACGATTTAATGGTGACTAGGTCTATAGCTATGGTATTGCGAAGATCCATAATATCTGTGTTACTCCAAGTAATACTAGTATCATCTGCAAAGAGACATATTTTACCTTTAATGTTCAGACTAGAGATGTTATTTATGTATATCAGAAACAATATAGGGCCTAGAACTGAACCCTGAGGTACCCCACATTCTAATGGCATGCAAGAAGACGTCTTCGTGTCAACCCTTACAAACTGACTTCTTTTATTAAGATATGATGTAAGCCATTTAAGAGCATTTCCCCTAAATCCATAGTGCTGTAATTTGTCAGTCAAGATGTTATGGTTTACACAATCGAATGCTTTAGAGAAATCACAGAAAATTGTTGCTGTAGAGTGATGGTTGTTTAGACTGGAGTAAACATGATCGAAAAGGAAGAACATAGCATCATTCGTGCATTTGTCACTCAGGAATCCAAATTGATGTGGAGTAAGCAATTTGTATTTCAACAGAAAAGATAAGATTCTTTTTTTTACCAGACTTTCAATTATCTTCGACAACGTGGGCAGGAGTGCAATAGGGCGATAATTCGAAGCAAGATCTTTATCGCCTCCTTTATGTATAGGAATAATTATCGCTGTCTTAAGGCAGCTTGGAAAAACTCCAGTTTCGAATGACCTGTTTATTAAGGTAGTAAGATGGTTTAAAGTGCAATCAGGTAGAGCAGAAAACATTCATACCTATTCTGTAACTCATTTCGATGATAGAAGTCAGTAAAATCGAATAGAAGTGACCAAGTCGAATAGAAATAGTCCAAATCCGTATTCCATAACTACTTCGGAATCTCTACAATCGTAATGTGAATAGAAATCACTTCGACAGCATTTACCCTGTCGAGATGAGATTCCGATTATCGGAATTGTGGTTGACGCAAGCGCATTTTGTTTTGTTTTGACGTTTATATTTTATATATAAAAATAATTAATTACATACTACTTATTTATAATTATTTATAGTATTTGTACCTTTTTTTAGCTGCTTAATTTTTAGTCTGTGGTGTTATTTGTTTAGAGAACTATATATATTTCATTTAGACATGTTGTACGAGTATGAATAATTGGACCTAACCTTATTTATTTGCTACTTGGCGTCTGAATGTTTCCCATTCACATTGTTGCCATATTTTGTTCGTATATTTCTTGTACAATTGCAATCAATGGTATAATGCACAAGAATAGCTTGATAAATAAATATTATACTAGTCTATTCGGTAGACTTACACCGGTCATGGATTAAGAAAGAAATGAACGAATTTACTGGTCCGCTGTAGTTTAACTATTTACACATGGGCGCAGTAATTTTTTATTTGAGGAGGTTCTTATATAAATCAAATAATTTTAAATTTTAGGTGTTTGTATAGCCTCAGAAGCCCAAACGACATAATTTCGTGATTCTTTATAACAGTTCATTATCCGTAGCCAAAAATCAATATACCTAATATTAATTGTTGCATGAATATCAATATAATAAAAATAAAACAAATTATAACTTATAAAAGGTAGAAGGCTAAACGTTGCTGTATTGTTGATGTTTTAATTTAATCTCTAAAATGGTTTTCTATAAAGTCACAATCAATTTAAGTGATATATTGACGTTGGATGTTTTTAAATTAAAGTCAATTGACGCGTGTAAAAAGCGTTTATATGACATTGTAAACTAATTTGAGCTTGTTTTATTCTTTTATCAGATCGCATGTTTTCTATGTTAGTCATGTATATTTTATAGTTTATATGTATAATGGGGTATTTTTCCCGAAAATAAAAATTATTAAAAACAATATTATAATATTACGTATGTACCTACAATATCTACAAATAGTTTCGATTTCAAACAAATCACGCCTTGAAAAGGATCCGGAAATCCTACAGCAGGGCATTATGTAAACATCAAATATTTAAGTAAAATGCTAAATATTATTAAGTCAATATACGTACCAATTTTTTTTACTAAAATGATTTAGTCGTTATTGTTCACACTATCATCGCCATCGCTGTCATCATCATCGCTGTCGTCACCGTTAATTGTTATTATGATTGGGCTTATTTCGTTAATTTTATTTTCACGAATCCACCAATCCTCAATTAATTTTTCGCACTTGTATATACAGTTCCGCCATACTTCTGGAGTTGCAATTGAAAGTGCTTCTCGCCAAGTTTCCCAAACCGCTTCGTCTGTATACCCATTAGCCCAATATGGTTGTCGTAATATTATTTTGCTATTCCCCATATATATTCGATGGGATTAAACTGGCAGTGGTATGGTGGAAGACGTAAAACTTGATGCCCGTAACTTTCAGTAACCTGATCCACCACAAAGATTTTTGGTTTTGCATGTTCTTTTGCCAAACGTAAGAACTCAGACTTTAATATATGCTGTGGAATAGATATGCGTTCATTTGTTAGCCATTCTTTAATCTTATCTACATTCCACGAATTTGTTGGACTTTTGTTTAGTATTTCTGAATGATAAGGCGCATTGTCTAAAATAATTACGCTGGGCTCACTTAATCCGGGAAGAAGTTTTTCACGCAACCATTTCACAAACATTTCCGTGTTCATATTGTCACGATAGTCACTGTTTTTTGATGTAGACGAAAATATTAAATCAGCACCTTCTATAAAGCCTGTCTTCCCTCCCGCGTGCAGAATTATATGTCGCTTCCCTTCTCCACTAGCATGCTTGATCGATTTTATGTTGTCATCTTGCCATATTCTCTTGGTAGCACCCTTAGAAAATATCCATGTTTCGTCTAAATATACAAAAGTTGACCCTTCTTCTTTAAATATGTTATATTTATTTTCTCAGAAACTCAATTCTCTTGTGTACAACAGAACTTCTTTCACAAAGCGCTTTTCTGTTATCCTCTTTTTTAAATTTGAATCCTATGTTATGTAGGACTTGCCATAAACTTGTTCTGCCGATGTCACCAAATTTCCTCTCTTTTAACTTAAGTAAAATTGTACCTAAAGTCACATGTTCCTTATTTGCACGCATTTGATATATGATATTACGAATTTGAAATTTTCGTCCTTCTAACATATTGTTCGTTTTTAATAACAGGCGAGTATGGTGGTGATCGTTTTCCGGCACTTCACTATTCTCGTTTTTAATTGTAGATCTTAATTTTGATTCGCTAATTTCTAAAGCATCGCACACGCGTTGTTGTACAGACGTTACCGATTTTAAAGGACCACCATTGTTTTTTTCCGCAATAAAGTACTTATGTAGGTTACAAATTAGAGTATCTACATCTAAAACACGTCTTGGCATTTTCGGTTAAACAGCACGAACAGATTCTCACAAAATTAACAATATAAGGCGTTACCAATTCGACAGAATAAATTCAACTGGAAGATAACAAATGTCCTTATAGTTTCTTATAGCATTCCTGATTTGTTTGTCGACCCATTTAGTTAAATTACCTATTAAAATTGCATTAGTTTGTCATACTTTCTCTAATTTGGTTTTGCACCTATTTGGGTAATTAAGTACTTTCACTTGAATAATTAAAATGCCAAGACAGTACCGTAATTAAAATACCTAGGTCAAAAAATGAGCTTTATTTTGATACTATACAGTATGGTGCAAATGAAAGGAATAAATTCGTTATTTCGTAAACCGGCGACTTTAAGGAAAAATCCTGAAACAGGTCGATTTTTATTTTTAAATTATGATATTTTGCCATAAATGTCATACTAGTAACGTCATCCATATGGGCGTGATGAAGTAATCGATGATTTTTTTAAATGAGAATAGGGGTCGTGTGCTAGCTCATTTGGAAGATCATTCAATTCTCTATTTATTAATATAATCATTTACATAATTGTTTAGACAGGGCGCCCAAAAAATTTTTTTAATTTAAATTATTTGACAAAAAAAGAAGAATCTATATAATTTATTTAATTTAAAATACATTTTATTGCTGTTAGAAATCAGTAAAAAAATGTTTATATCACAAATAAACATTGTTTTTCGCTTAAATTAAATGTTCAAACTTCCTAAGAAACAGGTGGCTGGCGGGAGCTGGCTTGAACATTGAATTTAATCGAAAAGCAATGTTTATTTTTGAAATAAACATTTTTTCTGTTTCTGGGCAACAGTAAAATGTATTTTGAATTAAATAAACTACATACATTCTTCTTTTTTGTCAAATAATTTCATTAAAAATTTTTTTGCACGCCCTGTACAAATAATTGTGTAAATGTTTATATGCCTAAATAGTGAATTTAATGACCTTTCAAATGAGCTAGCACTCGACCCCTATTCTCATTTAAAAAAATCATCGATTACGTCATCACCCTCAGATGGATGACGACACTAGTATGATATATATGCCAAAATATCATATGTTGAATGGGTTTATTGACAGATTTTAAAACACAATGTAGGTATACCCCCAAAATATATTTTATTACTATTCCTTTCTTTTATCTGTTTCAATAGTTTATTAATGTTTCTTCACTGCTTATATCAATAATACATAGTCTCAATTTACAATCAATTACTTTCAACTGAATTTTAATCCCTTCCTTTATTTTCTTTTCTACTCTAATTCTCACCCTTTAATTTATATCTCAATTTCATGTACCTACATTGTTGTCTATCAATTCACATTTATTACTGTTATTACTATATGACTGCTAATATACCCTTTTAGCTACAATTTTTAAGCTTTCCGATTTTTCATTCTTTTTACGACCACTACTCCTCTCATTAAAACATCAAGGAGTATTGACTTTAACAATTTAGGTTACAGCTGCACGTCCACATCTAACATACATATTAGATATCGACCCGTTTTGATCCAAACGTTGTTAGTCTTACACTAACACATACACTAATAAATAGAAGTCTTTAATAAATATAAATAAAAACAAAAATCTTTTAATAAATAGAAATAAAAATCTTTAAAACCGGTACAGATTTGTTGGTTGTCTTTCACCAACTATCTCTTCACCCTCAAAAATTCCCAAATTCCATAAACTTGTTTACCTTTGCAACATTCTCCGTCTATTCCACCATATCCCGTTAGCATAACTTAAGCAGATATATCATGTTAATGAATACTGAGGTAGTACCTCCTTGTAACCGAATCATTTAGTTACTTGTAACCGTTGACCTGAAGATGCTCTGCATACTTTAGAGAGCGAAACCGGTCGTCGGAAGTTACAATAAATGATTGAGAGTACGTCTGTCTTTTACTTCATTCAAAATATCATAATTTAAAAACAAAAATCGACCTGTTTCGGGATTTTCCCTAATGTCATCGGTTTACGAAATAAAGAATTTATTCCTTTCATTTGCACCATACTGTATATACGAGTAGTTGCAAAATTTACTGAATGCATTAACATTATTTAGTGGTGGCCGCATATCGAAATAACTACTCTGTGATAGACCACATAACGAATTAGTTACTCTGCGGTAGACCGCATATTGGATGGTAGACCGCATATCGAATCGGCACTAATCTATATATTTTTTCGTATTTAAAATATTACTTGCGGGTAAATCCTAATTGTTCTTTTAGTCAAGGAAGTCTCTTCGCATCTGCTCGGGAAAATGTTCTAGTCAGGTGTTTTGCATAATCTTACTCCTAAGTTAGTATTAAGTTTTTGCTAAGAAAGGTATTTCTAACAAGGGTGCATTGTATTTTATTATTTATCTTATTATTTTTCCTTAAATTATCCTGTTTATTAAATTTTAATCAAAAAATTACTAAAAATTCAATAATTAAATAGATATTGGCCCTCTACGCACCCGAGATCTACGCTTATGTTACTGGTATACCTAAAATATTACAATCGACCTGCCGATTCGTTTGTTTCTTTATTAATCCGTGACCGGTGTATCCCTACCGAATAGAGCAGTATACTTGTATATTTATCAGTCAACGCTCATAGCCTGAACAAATTATAGAAAAGATGCCATTTTTGGGAAAAGTTGTTTAGCAGTTATTTCAACTGAAATCGAATCTTAAAGATTGCATATTATTAGTAATATCAATTTTAAATAATTTATTAATAATAATGAATTAATAACATCAATTTAAATATCTTTGATTTAAAAGCATTTATACTTCTTATCTTCACTTATCTTTTTTATTTATCAGTTTATCTTCTTTTTTATATCAATTTTAATTAACTTTAATTTAAAACCATTTATCCTCTTTTAAGCTTTTTGCATCCAGTATTTACACGAATATTTTATTTACTTCTCAAAACTTTGAGGATAGTATGAAGAAAGTATGAAAACATTGAGGAAATGGCAACGGTGTCATATCTCAAGTAACAAAATAGGTCACAGAACACAATTTCGCTGGTTACTGCGCGGCTGCCACCTCCTCAGAACCGCGTGAAATAGAAGTCAGAGATTCCGATTACGATATGAGTTACAGAATACCGATCCAAACACAAAAATGACGCGATAGATATCAAACATTCCGATTTTGGGTAATTACGATTCGACTTGGTCATTTCTATTCGATTTGTTAAAAGTTACAGAATAGGGCTGATTTTAAGAGTGAGGCCATCAGTCCCAGATGACGATTTATTTTTAATGGCATTTATTGTAGAGCGTAGTTCACCTAATACTATGGGTGTAAAAAAGAAACTATTTACATTCCTATGAGAAAGATATGAAATCGGATCCTGAGAAGGAGGTATAGTATTTGTTAAATTTTTTGCCACATTTACAAAGTAATTGTTCAGGGTCTCAGTAGAAGTCGGGATTATGGTGGGAGAAGAAGTCTTATCTCTCAGTTCATTTACGATAGACCACGTTTCCTTAGCAACATTACCTGATTTAGCCAGCCTCGCATTGTAATAAATTTCCTTGGCGGCTTTTATGGCTTTATGGTAAATTTTCTTGTAAAGCCTAACGTAATCATGGAAGGATATGTTGTCCGAGAATTTTTTTAGGTACGATAATGAGCGCATGTTCTTTGCAGATATACGTAGACCTCTAGTTGACCAGGGTTTACGATGTTTAGTTTTGATGGGCCTAAGAGGAAAGGATTCGTATGGCAGACCAGACAATAACTTTATGAATCTAGAAAACTCGATGTCGACATCAACAGAGCGGAAGTCCCAGTCAGTTGTTTGACATAGGTGTTTAAATGTTAGAAAATTTTGTTCTCCAAAGACACGGAACAATTTTCGTTGCGTGTTTTCACTATTATTTTTTGATTTTAACCAAAATGTAGTCAATACTGCTTCATGATCAGAGAAACCTGAGTTGAAAACAGCACAGTCAGTAGAATTTGGAGCTAAAGACGATACGACATAGTCAATGATACTAGAGCTAGTTTTAGTTATTCTGGTTGGAGAATTTACATGCATACCTATACCAAAGGAATCAAAGATAGAATGAAGAGATTCTTGAGCAGCACACACACTGGAGTAGTCAATATTTAGATCGCCACATAGAATTAATTTACTTTTTGAAGGAATAGATTCTAGCAAGCTAAGTAGTTGTTGTAAGAAAATCTGCACATCCGCATCGGGAGTTCTATAAATACAAATAATATAGAGGTCAGAAGATTTCTGATAAATTATGGAGAATTCAAAAACTTTTTCAATTAATAAATTATCAAATTTGGTCACTGCTGAAAAGTCATTTTGTGTAGACATAATCAAAGTACCCCCATGAGATAATCTACTCCTGTTAAATCTGGATATAATAGTGTAATTTTTAATAAACACAGGTTCATCAACATTTAACCAATGTTCAGTTATGGCAACAATCTCAGGAAAATTTAGCTCTTCTAGTAATAGAAGTAATTCATCAGTTTTGTGTCTTAAGGACTGAATGTTAATAAGAAATAAACTTAGCTTGCTATCGTCCAAATTGTCAGAAGGCGCTTGATCTTCTGTACGCGTCAATTTATTTAAAAAAAATTTTTGCTAGATGGGGAATTACTTGAAAAATATTTATTCTGACATTCCCTAATTTTCTGGAGTCGGAGGCGTGTCTCAGTGGAAAAGAAGGTTCCAAAAGCCGAAAGATCTTCTTCAACTTCAGCAGTACTAATACCATAAGCCTCATGGAATCTGTGATACAGCTTACGCAGGGAATCCACGTCAGTAGGAAGTCCCTCTGAAGCCAGCATCAACTTAATGGTGGTGTTGGTGTGCCCATCGTAACACGTACTCGGGGGCTGATCATGGAGATAGGCAAGGAAGAGTCGAAGAGGATTCAAAATTCCAGGGTCCCTCAGTCTAGCTAACAAGTAACGACTATTTTCCACATCGGCAGTACGAGATAGCCGCACTATAGGTGGAGTCATCGGGTCCATACAAAGCCCATCATCCTTTTTCATAGTTTTCTCCGTAACCACAATACTTGAATTTTGTTTATTAAAGGACTTACTTGCAATAATGGCATCCCTATCTGAACCAATCTGAATGGATATGCCCTCCTTAGTAGGTGTTGATGGTGTCGTATAAGGAATACTGGATGCTGGAGCCGCTACTTTTATGGTTGTTGAAGCTGAATTGGCATGCGCTGGAGGATTGTCATTAAGGTTGTCTACTACAGTACCAGGCGGCCACAAACTTGGATCTTTCAGCAACTTGATGAAACTTTGATTTTGCACACCGATCTTAAAGTCAGAGTCTGGTCTATCCGTATCCCTCAGCAATGGGAAGCATCGAATAAAATCGGTGGTACCAAGTTTCTCCTTGACATAGTGTGCAATCTGTTTAGCAGTATAAGGAGGTGGAATTTTTGATACAACCACATAATGCCAGTTTTCTTTTATAGTATATTTGGTAGGTGGTACAGTATTTACCTTTGAAGGAGAAGACACTAAAGGCTCTTGGGTTTCTGTAGGATCAGTTTGAGTTGAAATGGACTTTTTTATGGTTTGCGGTGGAGTTTTATTTGGTTTTTCATTGGTACCTAGCTTTTCAATTTTGTGTGCCATTTGGTTGATAGTCATTTTCAAGTCAGCCATTTCCTTCACTATTTCTTCCTTTGATGTATCCTGAATTTGGACCTTTACAGTCTCTTCATGATTGCCCATAAATATTGACACCAGATTAAAAATGTCTTGTTTCATTTCCCTGATCGTATGGAATAAAGATTCATTTTCATTGTCAGGGCTTCTCGTAAGATGACTGTGAATTTCATCTATTCTTTTGTAAAGATTTTTCAAATTTGGGTCATGAGTATTCAAGGTGTCATAGATTTCTGAGATGACTGGAAATAAATTGATATTTTTCTTTAGACAAGTCCCCAGTGCTTCTACAATTTCAATGGGTATCTGTGATTTCTGGAGCTGAGAAACTTTATCGTGAAGATGTCTTACTGTGGGAGAATCACAGATACTACAAAAGAATCTAATATTGTGGTACTTTTGATGATAGAGTACCTTGGTAGTAGCTTTGTCTAGACCAGTACACGACGTACAAAAATATCGGCGACATTCACCACCGCAGCGAAGTTTATATTTATCCTTTTCGGAGAAAATTTTTTGGCAAACATCACATTTAAAATCAACCATTTTAAAGGCAAGAATAAACTCTTGAAATACCGGTCAATGTCAACGAAAGTAAACAATAATAACAGTGTAAAAAACACTCGTTGATTTTGATAAACAATACGGTTGAGCGAAATGAAAATAATAACTATAAAATTGTTCATAAACACGAACCACAAAACATTTCACAATTTAAGCAACAATAAACAGAACAAAACAAAACACGGTAAAAGTTCGCTATCGCACACAACCGTCCTCCACGAAAGTCAAACTAATACTCGAAAATAGAAAAAGCTTAAATAAAGTTAAAACTAAAATTTTGTTCTGTGCCATTTTTTAAGTATATCGAGTATTTTTGGAGTTATTATAAAAAAAAAATGAAATTCACGAAAATTTGAAAAATTCTAATTTTTTTTAATCGTATTTTTTTTTCAAAAATATGCATTCTAAACCGGTCAAAATTGTTGAAGTTATTACTCATGTTAAAATAAATAAAGTTTTAAATGGGTTACTATAAATTTGAATTTTTGTGGAAATGACGTATGTTTCATTTTTCATTCTTTCCTAAAAAATCTGAAAGGGTCCTCTTATTTCCATCATAACTTGCTTAATTTTGATGCTATCGACTTCTTATATAGCTTTTTGATAGTTACCTTTAAGTACTTTATTAAAATGTTTAATATCTATATTTAACAAAGTGCATCGTTTTCCTGTTATTTAAGCTTGAATACTAAGATTTGAGTACTCGCGGAAAAAAATATACATTCAATTGCATATAACTCACTTTGTATATGTAATAAAGGATTTTTCGAATAGGGAGCTTATTTATTTTTATATTATCTTCGATTTTGGTAATAACAACTTTTTTGAAGAAACTTATGGTTTTTGAGTTATTTATGAAAAACTGCTTTAAAACATGGATTTTTTTCAGGAAAAATCAAAACTTTTGATCTTTATTAACTCAAAAACTATTGATTTATTGAAATAACTTTATATATCAAATTTTACTTATAATTTGTCCCTCTATCGATTAGTGGTATTATTTTTGATAAAATAATTTCCACCCCCGAGAAGTGGTTTCATCCCCCCCCCCAGGGTAAAAGCGCAAATTGGCACCATGTCACCTTTGTTTCTTGAGCTATCCTCTACATACTTACCAATTTTCATGAAAATCGATGGAGGTTCAACGAAATCGGAGGTGAAAACCTTCATTGACTCCACTACATAGCATGATACATAGATTGACAGAAATTCCCATGTCAAAAAATAACTTTGAGATAGAACTGAACATCATTAAGCAAATATCAGTAAACAATGGCTACAACGAATAAACAATTATAAAGACTGAAATAGTTTTGTACACACTTATGACTACAGGTAAATAGGGAGAAGTGTATTTTTGAAGTGTGTAAATTAAATAATTCCTAGCTGAGCGCTTTCGGCTTACAAAGCCATCTTCAGAGCTATGCTACAATAAAAAGGTCTCTAATGAATAATTGATTTTAGAATTCAAAGTTTAACTTACGTCAAAAGGTTAAAAATACCACTATGAAAGAGATGGGCATTTTTTATATCATAAATGGAAAAAGAAGTTTTTTTATATCATATATGGTATCCATTTCTCTTCATAGTGGTATTTTGAACCATTTGACGTAAGTTAAACTTTGAATTCTAGAGAGACCTTTTTATTGTAGCATAACTCTGAAGATGGCTTTGTAAGCCGAAAGCGCTCAGCTAGGAATTGTTTAATTTACACACTTCAAAAATACACTTCTCCCTATTTACCTGGAATAAACAATTAACAAAATTTTAAATCAAAAACTCCATTAGAAAGCCCGTCTATCCACTACCAAAAAAAAAACCCAGTACCTTCTGCTCTATCACATATACAGGCAAGATATTAAAAAGACCAGTACCTAAGGTGCAAAATTGAGATCTAAAACCAGAGGATAGAACAAAGAGTATTATAGAAAAGCCAACACCTGAAAATAGCAACAAAAACGCGCATACTTAAATATGTAATCTATTATATCAAGACTTACACCTCAGAAACAAGGGCTGAAACTATCACAATATGAAGATACTTAGAAACTAGTGAAATTGGAATCCCAGGAAGAATAAAAGGAAAAGAATTGATCGACAAAATAAGGATTAATGAGATCAGAAACATGTGCAAAATATAATATAAATGAGTAAATATAAGATAGAAAGAAAGAATGGAATAAATACATTAAGAGACTGATAGAAGACATAATAGTTAGTATAGCTTAAGACAAATCAATAATCCGAAGATCATATTGAGTCGTCCTAAAAAAGAACGTATTGAGATTATTCCAACAGCATAAGATGTACCGTTTAAAAAACTGACAATATGTCTAAATAAAAGAAGAAAAGTTTTTATGTTGGCAACTTATTATATCTAGATTTAACCATTTGTTAAAAATTGGTTCTCTAGTTCTTCAGAATCATAAAATATATTATGTATTAATAACAATTATACACGATTTTATTTCTCTAAATTTATGAAATACCTTATTAACTTAATATGATAATATGTCATAATATGTCATTGTATATGATAATAAAAGTTTTAATTATGATCATGTCATAATATTAGGAGCTAACATTAGCGCGTCATCAATATTACTTCGGGAGATAGTAGCACACCTTTTTTCGAAAGTTCTGCGAAACTTTGGCAACAGTGCGTCGGCATTATTTGACATAAGTAAGATGAACGCTAAATATTGTGACAATATACTATTGGCTGAATATATAGGCGCGCTAAATGGAAGTAATAGAAAACAATTTTATTATAAGTAAATAAATATTTATAAAAATAAACCAAAATAAGTGAAAATATTTTGAATAGTGTGTATTTTGGTTTATTTATTTATTTAAATTTAAAATTTAAATTTTAAACTATTGATGATATTTCTAGAATAAAAAATCTTCCTAAAACTGTATACAGGGTGAGTGGGGAGGAACGCACCAAACTTTAAGACTGTATAATATATAACTCATATGTTGTTATTCGATTTTCATTTGTTTCCGAGATACGGAGTGTTAAAATTTTTTTTTACAAACTGATGATTTTTAAAGAAAAAAAATAGTACGCCGCTGAGATTTTTCAAAATGAAAATTATTTTTTAATTTTCCGTTCAATTTCTGACAAACAATCTATCTTCCCGTTTTTTTCAGACCACGCTTTCTACACGTTCATATAGAAACTTCGTCGAATACTTTGTAAGCGTTAAGCTATTTTATTTTTTGCATGAAAACGAAGCGTCGTATGAAAAAACGGGAAGATAGATTGTTTGTCAGAAATTGAACGGGGAATTCAAAAATAATTTTTAATTTGAAATATCTCAGTGGCGTACTATTTTTTTGCTTTAAAAAATTTCATACCATTACCCATACGCGAGCCAATGGTGAATATAAAGTTCTTAATTGTATTTCAAAAAATGCGCTATAATTACATCTAAAAACACACCAAATTTCATTTGCATATATCAACCGGTTTTAGAGCAATAAATAAATCAGCAGTTGGTAAGAAAAATTTTAACGCCCTGTATCTCGGAAACAAATGAAATTCGAATAACAACATATGTTATTTTTAGTTATTATTACGTATATTACACAGTCTTAAAGTTTGACGCGTTCCTTCCCACTCTCCCTGTATAGTCGCATTAGAATTCGAAATATTTTTACGTAATTAACTATTTAGTGGGAAATAAGCCACAATTAAATTGAAAAAATAATTTTATTAACGTTTCGAAGCCCAAATCGGGTTTCGTTGTCAAAATACAAAATACTACTAAAATAAACAAAAATGTTGTTGCTAAGTAAAAAAATTCTTCTAATAATTTATTTAATCTGACTCATTTATATTGGCAATTCAGACTTATATTATACATTTTAAAGTAGAAGACTTTAAAATGATATCGCCAATATTTATGACTTGCGTTCCAGGGAAGTTTAAATTTTAAATTTTAAAGTCTTCTACTTTAAAATGTATAATATAAGTCTGAATTGCCAATATAAATGAGTCAGATTAAATAAATTATTAGAAGAATTTTTTTACTTAGCAACAACATTTTTGTTTATTTTAGTATTATTTTGTATTTTGACAACGAAACCCGATTTGGGCTTCGAAACGTTAATAAAATTATTTCTTCAATTTAATTATGGCTTATTTCCCACTAAATAGTTAATCATAAAAATGCCACAACGAAATAGCTTCAGAACAACATTTTTACGTAAAATATACTTACCTACAAAACAATTAATAATAACCTATTTTTTCAAATAGTCCGACAACTTAGTTCTATTACACAAAAATATAATAAATTAATTATAAAAAAACACCACTTTTCTATGGATCAACACTAACGAATTCCAATATCTTAGAAAATAATACACTACTGCACTGAACAGATATCGATATAGTTAACAGAACAGATAAGAGAATCTGTTACACTTAGAAAAAACCGACGGAGGTTGGTCAAAATGACAGTGACTGTTTCTCTATGTTGCAGTGGCGGCTGGCCAGAGGAGGCAAGGGAGGCTTAGCCTCCCCATAAATTTTTTACACATGCTATTTTACTGTTTTGTTTACTTTGCTATTTTGCTTCGCGCTAGAGATATCAGAAAAGTTATTTTAACAAGTTGTTGCAAATAAGGTTCAAACCCCAAATACCAAATTTAATCACAAAATTCGCACTTTTAGTTTTTTCATAATTTGTAGTCAGGATCCTAAAATTGGTTGTCCCGAGAGCGGAGGCTGCCGGCCGGGAAGCTTCACGTGCTAATGCTCCGCGCAGCCCACCAGCGTTTAAGGAGACCCGGTCTCCTTAACGCTGCATCATCGCTTAACGTACACGCTGCCCGGAGATTTAGCAAGGGCGGCTAACCGGCCAGCAGCCTCCGCTCCAATTTTAGGATCTACAAATAATAAAAAAACTAAAAGTGCGAATTTTTTGATAAAATTTGGTATGTGGGGTTAGAATAATATTTAGAACAACTTGTTCAATTAACTTTTTTCGATATCTCTAGCGCGAAGCAAAATATCGGAAAGGACCCCGCACAAATCTTATGGAAAATAGGTCCCAGTGGATTTTGTTCATACTTTGGGAAAATACTCTTTGAAGCATCCTGATAAAAAGTTCTCATGGGCACAACTCAATCGTATGAAGGATTTTCAAGATATAGAGGCCCAAACTCGGAAAATTATAAGATTTACGGGGTATTCCAATTCCGTGAGTTACTGGTTATTTGGCAACATGTAGAAGTTTGGATCAAGGAAAGGCACTAGTAGTCTAGGATTTTTTCCTGGCTATCCAATGGCGACCTTTACTTTGACCTTGACCTTCAACGGACGTCATCTTCTAGAGTTTCGAGGGTTTTCGGCATTTAATTGATATAAACAGATTACTCATGGGTTTTTGGGATTGCTAAACACGAATATGCCATCAGAATTGCCCTCCGGATGACGTGGTGGCCAGGGCCTCTGCAAGGGACGTCATCTTCTAGAATTTTGATGGTTTTCGGCATTTAATTGATGCAAATGAATTACTGGAGGGTTTTTTGAGGTCGCTATACACGAATATGCCACCAGAACCGACTCCCGGAGCACCTGATTTCCAAGGTCAATGCAAGGGGTTCCTGGAGTTTCGAGGGTCTTTGGTACTACATTAATGCAAACGGATTAGTTATAGGTTTTTTGAGTTGCTGAACACGAACACGTGATCAGCACAGACACAGGAGCACCTGGTGCCTAAGACAGGTTATCTTCTGGGGTTTCGGAGGAATCAATAGGTTTTTGGGGTTGCTGAACATGCATACACTATCAGATCCGACCCACGAATCACATTGTGCCTACGGCACAATGTGATTACGTATTCGTGTTCAGCAATACCAAAAACCTATAATTAATCCGTTTGCATCAATGTAGTACCAAAGACCCTCGAAACTCCAGGAGCCCCTTTCATTGACCTTGGAAACCAGGTGCTCCGGGTGTCGGTTCTGGTGGCATATTCGTGTTTAGCGACCTCAAAAAACCCTCCAGTAATTCATTTGCATCAATTAAATGCCGAAAACCATCGAAACTCTAGAAGATGACGTCCCTTACAGTGGCCCTGGCCACCACGTCATCCGGAGGGCAATTCTGATGGCATATTCGTATTTTGCGATCCCAAAAACCCATGAGTAATCTGTTTATATCAATTTAATGCCTAAAACCCTCGAAACTCTAGAAGATGACGTCCGTTGAGGGTCAAGGTCAAAGTAAAGGTCGCCATTGGATAGCCAGGAAAAAATCCTAGACTACTAGTACTTTTCCTTGATCCAAACTTCTACATGTTGCCAAATAACCAGTAACTCACGGAATTGGAATACCCCGTAAATCTTATAAATTTTCCGAGTTTGGAACTCTATATCTTGAAAATCCTTCATACGATTGAGTTATGCCCATGAGAACTTTTTATCAGGATGCTTCAAAGAGTATTTTCCCAAAGTATGAACGAAATCCACTGGGACCTATTTTCCATAAGGTTTGTGCGGGGTCCTTTACCTTTTTTGTGGATTCGCAGTAGGCTGCGTTTAAAATTTAAATTTCAGTTGTCTTAAAAAATGTGAACCTTCAACCTGTATGACAGTGCAAAACTTCAAATTCTGTATTTATTTTGATAGCCGAAATATAGGGCTGTCTTCATCTTAAATGCGACACACTGTATATTTATATATTATATAAATTTATTATTAAATTTATTAAAATTCTATTTATTTGTAGTATATTTAATTGTATTAACACAATTCTATTTTTTTGTCACTTAATATTTCGCCAACTGGTTGCTCGCTTCATCAGATGTGCACTACAATTTTATTAAAACAAAAGTATGAGCAAAATAAGAATAACATGCATATCTACTAACAAAAATGGAATTGTTAACAAATTAAACAACACAAACGATATTATGATAACAGGTGACAACAGATATTATGAAATTATGAATTATGATGATATTATGAAATGTAAATAAAAAATGGCCAAAAACAAATAGGGCATTAAATTACGTTTTTTTTGCGCATTTTTTTGCTAGTACAAATTTATCTAGATATTTTATAGTTATAGCCTCCCCTACTGTAAAAATCACGAGCCGCCATTGCTATGTTGCCTAATCGGTTAGTAGTTATAATATTTTCGATTTCTTGTTATAGATAATCAATTTTAGTAGTTCAAATGTGACACAAAATCTAGGCATGGGATAAAAAAGTTTATTTAAAGAAAGTGTATTATTTTGTTTTTCTTAATGGCGGTACAGGCTCGTTTTTGTAATATTTTATTTAATTATAGAGTTATTTCTACATTCTAACAAATTTCTCAAATTGGGCTCTGTACCGTCATTCTTTACTATATTAGGAATATGTGTGCCAAATATCTCAACAAAATATTCAAAATTAAAGCTGCAATCTTGGAACGCGTTTTCCGTTTTAATGATGCGCTGATGTAGCCTCAAGCAAATGAATATAAAGAATCGTGTTATGTTTACCAAGAAATTTTGGGCGCTGGAAAACCTTCAGCTTTAACCTCCAACTTAACGGGGAATCCTTCAACGACCGTCTGAGGGAAAAGTCTTTGAATGAACTCTGGCTTGATTGGTTTCTTCTCCACCTCGACCTTAGCCTCACCAATTGCCTCTCCCAATTTGTTGGTCACTAACAGTTTGTAGTTGCCGGCGGTTTCTGGTTTCATGACGTCCACAACGAGCGCTACCCTACCATCGGGATAATTCTCGAACCTCACGTTAGAAGAAGCACGGACTGGGACTCCGTCTTTCAGCCACTTGATCTCTGGAGGTGGATAGGCTTCTACTTTGGCTTCAAGGCGGACACTTTCGCCAAGAGGTACTTGCGCGTCCTTAAAGCATTTGAGGAATGTTGGCCTCTTGGGTTTGGCTAAAAACATACGAATATAATATAGTTAAAAGCTCTTATTATAAGTAATTCTTTTAATGCTACTTATCGATTAAAAAAAATTTATTTAGATTGGGTTTTGGAATTTATATTTCAAAGCTGGCTGGTAAATCAGTCTTTTTACAAATCAGTAATGCCAGTTCATTGAATTTATTTTTGACAATTGTAAGTATAAAAGTTGTTTATCAACATACAGTAGAACCTCCGTTATCCGGGGTAATGACGGGTTTAAGGGTGCACGGATAATCGAAAACACCGGATAATGGAAATACATTATTTTATTGACTTGTGATAGATAATAAACAAACGTTTTTTCACATATGTATGTACTTACATGTGTATATTAAATTATGGTATGTGTGTATATTGTATAAAACACTTAAAAAATAAATACAGTACATTCCATGTCAAATCACTCAGGCAAAAAATTTTGGATCTCCGATTTGTCTGAAAATTGGTATATAGCTTCTGCGGGACGTAAAAATAAGATATTTAAGGTCAAAAAATTTTCTTCTTCTTTTTTTCTCAAAATGTGATTTTATGCGATTTTACAGTGATTTGGTGTTTATTTAAACAAATTTGCATTTTCTGTCGTAAAATATCAATGAAAAACATAATATTTTAATAGAAAGGACTCAAAAATGTCATTATATGGCATTATAACAAGTTATTTTGAATCAAAACAAGTTATTTTGAATCAAAACAAGTTTTTGATCAAATTTTATAGTGTAAAAAACGTTAAAATACCGTTTTTTACATTTTCCTCCATTCCCAAAATACATCATCATCAATTTGGCTGAAAATTTGCCCACAGATATCCAAAAGATAGAACTTTAAGTGGTTCGAAGGATTTGAACTATATTACAATACCAAAAAAGTTACATGCAGTAATATCAGACTCAAAAGTGTATATTAGTCCAGTCGGGATAGCATTTGACCTTGAATGCCGAGCTGCCCAAAATTTTATTTTTCTGATCTTTAAGGGAGTCAATAGTAGCCTAAATTTAAAATCACAAATGAATTCCTCCGTTACGTTAGCCGACATCTTGATTTTAAAGGAGAACCTGTTTGGCGCAATATCTCCGCCATTTTTAACTTTTCGACAAAAATGGTAGGAACTGAAATTGTTCGAAATAAATCGTATTTACAATTATTACAATTTCTTTTTAACAATTTTTGTCGTGAGGTCGATATTTTCGAGTTAATTTTACTTACAGTAGACGCCTATATTTTTGACTATAATATTGCATGTCACTTTTTTGGTATTGTAATATAATTCAAATCCTTCTCATCACTTAAAGACCTATGTTTTGTCTATCTGTGGGCAAATTTTCAACCAAATCGATTATGACGTATTTTGGGAATGGAGAAAAATGTAAAAAACGGTATTTTAACGTTTTCTACACTAATTAACTGTTCTACACTAAGTAACTTGTTATAATGCCATATAATGACATTTTTTGAGTCCTTTCTATTAAAATATTAAGTTTTTTATTGATACTTTACGATAGAAAATGCAAATTTGTATAAATAAACACCAAATCACTGTAAAATCACATAAAATAACATTTTGAGAAAAAAAGAAGAAGAAGATTTTTTGACCTTAAATATCTTATTTGTACGTCCCGCTGAAGCTATATACCAATTTTCAGACAAATCGGAGGTCCAAAATTTTTTTTGCTCCAAAATTGAGTGATTTGAAATGGAATGACCCATACATAAATAAAAAATACCATAAAAAATTTGCATTTTGTCACCCCGGTTAATTGGAACCCCGGTTTATAGAGCCCCGGATAATGGGGGTCCTACTTTATTATATTGTTCAACATTTTAGTTCAGAGAAATAAGGAAAAAATATCCTGTTGGTGACACAACCCCCTCCAGGCCGAAACCAAATTTTTTGAGTAGTATGGACATCTATAATAATAACCTATAATATGTTTCCTGCAGCCGATTTTGATGATATAAACAAATGAAGATAAAAAAACGGTAAATTTTCGCTTTTTTCGTCTATTACTAAAAAGTTACGCATTTTAAACAAATTTGAGAGTAAGAAACTCATAAATCGTATAAAAAACTTCAATATGGCTTTCGCTGAATATGTCTATCCTTATTGGTTGCTTAGAAAATTGCAAAATAAATCATAAATTTTGAGTTTTTATAAATATTCCTAACATGTAAAAATTAACATAGAACCTTCTTATTACACAGAATGCTGAGACTTCTGGTGCTTAAATCATACCCTAAATTTCAAAGCAATCGGTCAAATAGTTTAAAAGTTATTTAATTTGTTTATCCCAAATTATTTTTTTTGCAACACTATAAGTCAGAAAATGACGAAGTTACAGTAATACTTTGTATAGTTTATGAAAGAAGAAGATTTACACTATTAACTTAATTAAAAAAATGACAAAAAATAATTCTAAATATTGCAAAATTATTTTGCAAAAACGTGAATTAAAAAGGGGGGGGGGGGGGGCTAACTTCGTCCCTAATTGTCCTAGGACAATTGCTTTTCTGGCTAAATGTGTATAAAATTTAGTCTTTCTAAATATGAAAAAATTATTTTTCTACGGGTAACGGTTAAAAAGTTACTCTAATTGTTTATAAGTAAGCAAAAAATCGACATGTTTTTGCAAAATAATTTTACACTGTTTAAAATTACTTTTTGTCATTTTTTTAATTAAGTTAATAGTCTAAATCTTCTTCTTTCATAAACTGTCCGAAGTATTACTGTGACCTCATAATTTTTTGACTATAGTGTTTAAAAAAATGAATTTGGGAAAAACAAATTAAATAACTTTTAAACTATTTGACAAATTGGTCTGATATTTAAAATATAATTTAAGCACAAGGAGTCTCACCATTCCGTGTAATAAGAAGGTTCTAACTTAATTTTTACATAAGTTATGAACATTTATAAAATCTCAAAATTTATGATTTGTTTTGCAATTTTCTAAGCAACAAATGAGTATAGACATATTCAGCGAAGGCCATATTGAACTTTTTTAATTGATTTATGAATTTCTTATTCTCAAATTTGTTTAGAATGCTTCACTTTTTAGTAATAGAAGAAAAAAGCGACAATTTAACGTTTTTTGATCTTCATTTGTTTATAACTATGTATATCATCAAAATCGGCTGCAGGAAACATATAGGCTATTATTATAGATATCCATACTACACAAACAATTTGGTTTTGGCCTGGAGGGGGGGATGTGTCACGAGAAAAATCTTATTTCTCTAGATTATTTGATTATAGTTTATATAGAGATCAAGCATCCTAATACTACTCTTCAAGAAGGGAGACAAATTGGACTCGTAGAATTACAGTCGAATTAATTTATTAAAAATAACACTAGCAACCAAACTGATATCAAATAAACTGAATAAAATTGTAACACTAAAACTTTTAGCAGAAGAACAACAAGGTTTTAGGTCGGGAAGGTCATGCACCTATGCAATATTTATAATTAGGCAAGTGCACGAGAAATCATTCACATAAAACAAACCGGCATATTTATGTTTCGTGAACCTTAAGAAGGCATTTGACGGGGTCAAACTAAAACCATCAAATTAAAACGATCGAAAATATCTACTAGAACAACACAATAACAATAAAAGTATATACATAGCATATTATACACTGGCATGTTTGACAGTTAGGCCGGATATCTGATGTTATTAGGAAGTTGTGTGTTAGTTTGGTATGGCCTATACGGATTCTTCTCATAATTGTAAGGTCTTGTCTAGAAAGTCCCGTGGGTCCAGTGTATAGAGGCTTATACAATGACGGCTGGATTGCACGTAATGAAGTATTTAAAGAGCTCCAGTTGGTTTGCCATAATCTCCTGGTGAATCTGTAGGCTTCTGTTTTTAAGTCTTTGGTAATCTGGATATGCGTTGTTGACGTGGTATCTGTTGAAGCAGTTTTAGCATGTTGATCTGCGAGTTCATTGCCAGGTATACCAATATGAGACGGAATCCATATGAAGGTGAGCTTAGTGTTTAATGTAGAAAGGTGGTGGTAACAGTGATGGATATTTTGGACAAGGGGATGATCGGTAAATAATTTCTGAATGCATAATAAGGAAGCTAGAGGGTCTGTACAAATGGCACCATTTATGATCGGGAGGTTAATGTGCTTAACAGCCTGTAAGATACTATATAATTCTCCAGTATGTAAGCTACACAAAAGCGGAATAAGAGAAGCACAAATGAGATTGTTTTTAGAGGTGACTGTACAGCCAACGCCCAAGTCACTTTTGGAAGCATCGGTGTAAAAAACTTGATCAAATTGGTCCTTATATAGTGGTATCCCTCGAAGTGTTTTAAGTGAGGAAGTTTGGAATTTGTTGCGTTGATTTACAATATACGAAGAAAACTATTCATTATGTGTGCTGTGATTAGATTCGACATCAGAGGGGTTATCGGAGGAGGCACTTATATAATCTTGTGTATCATCCGAAGTAGGCTGCTGTTTTAATTTTTTCGAGATTCTGGTGATACGGTTTTTTAGTGAGCTTTCCTTAGTACCTGTGTGAATCTGTGATAAGTCCTTCAGAATACCATCTATGTCGAAGGAGAATTTTTGGGTTTCTAGTAGAGGCTTGGGGCATCCAAAAGAGTTCTCAAGAAAAGCAATGAGTTGAGTAGAATTGAGTGTAAAATTACCCGGATTTTCTTTGTAAGCCGATTCTATATCGGAGATACCATTAGACTCCATTGAATAATTCGGTCGAGGATCAGATTTGGCCTTTTTTTGGCCTGTTTTGGTGGCATCATGAATGTCGAAGGATCTTGAGAAGTTGATTGCTCCGGAGAAATGGAAGGAGAGAGCATGGTAGGAGTATCAAGTGGACTGTCAGTAGGGTGTCCTCTTTTTTGCCCTACTGTCAAAATGGGCTCAGTATTAGTTGGAGGAGGGATAGATAGATCCGTAATGGTAGCCGAGGTAGGCGTGTCATTAGCGGAGATGGACTCAGTTTCTGAAGATGGAAGTTCTTTTGCTGAAGTTAGGGAGTCAGCTGAACGTGAACAATTGGTAGGAGCATTAGCTGAAATAATTGTATGGTCTATTTCACTGGGGACTTTAGGGCAAGACTTCGCAGTATGTCCCGTAAGTTTACAAAGAAAACTTGGATAAAAATATTCTAGATGAAGCATTTTTATGGTTTATTAGCAGTGAAGATTGCACTTCAAAGTCCTCCTTAACGGGAATAACAAATGTAACCCTACGAAAACTCATGATATATGCATATCGATCATCCGTTGTTCCGCATTTTACAAAAGTAACACGTGCGATCAGCTGTAAGCCAATATCTTTTAGGTGCTGTTCGATTAGTGAATGCGGGATGGAAGGACATACATTTGAAATGAGAATTCTTTTGGCCGGAGAAATAAGCCTGCGGATAGGTACAACGGTGGAATTAATTGTGTAGTGAGAAGTAGTTTTCAGAAATTGATCAACGATTTCGGTCGATGTGAGGAAAATGCATATTCGATTACTCGATATGCGAGACGCAAAAAAAAATATTTTTTGGTTGAACTATTTCGCCAATCGCTTTAATAAATTCAAATAAAACGGTATTTGGAATGGAGTGCATCACAATTGCTTGTTCCCCTTTTCGGGAATGAAGGGGGAGGAGGCCTGGAGAGTGCGGCAGCGACATAAAATTTTCGGTTGGAATTGGAGTTGTTTGATGTAGATGTGGTTGGTTGAGAGTTGGTCATGATGTGTGTAGTCCTGGATACCAAAACTACAACACAACATCAAGAGTACTTACAGACCCTTTAGCAGATTGGAAAGGGGAAAAAGATAAAGGAGCTCACCTGATTTCCTTGGATTTTCACTAATTTTATTCGAAATTAAACCAATATAATTAGATTTAACTTGTACTTTTAAAATAATAAACACGGTAAAGCCTCGTTTCCTTATCACATTGTCACTGAGGACAAAAAGACGTTAAGGAAATTCGAAATTAATTAGCACTTCGCTTCATGTTGTTAGCTTGTCGATGGTCAACACGTGAATGCTAGAAAATTGAACACGTTCCTTTTCCCAAAAAAGACAAAATGCATGGTTATAACAGCAGATCCAATAAGATGTAAATTAGAGCTGGAGGTTCAGATAATAGAATAAGTGATTAAGTTTAAATATCTAGGTATCACACCTAGCTACGGAAAGCTAGGAAATAGAGCAAACAAAGTCGCAGGCTGTCTGTATAAAACCATATGGAGAAACAAAAATATCGGGAAAGAAATGAAAGACAGAATTACAAAACAGTCATCACACCAATAATGACACAGAGGAAAAATCAAGAATGCTAGAAAAAGCAGAGATAAAAACCCTTATAAAGATGGATGTAATGTTACGTTCCTCTATATTCCGCTATGTTCCACTATGCTCCACTATGTTTCTCTATGTACCGCTGTGTTCCTCCGTGTTAAAAAAGACATTAAAGTCAAATAAACCTTTACACGAACACTGAAAATAACCTTGCTAGATAGAGGCACGAATGTTGAGGTGCTGAGAAGAATGGGAAGGGACAAGGAAGATTTGAACACTATTATGATAAGAAATTTACAATATCTAGGATATCATAATATGGGAACGGTATAACTTGCTTCAAGTAATTAGTAAAGAAAAAATAGAAGGTGGAAGAAGTTAAGGATGTGATGTGATGTATTTCCTAGTTGAACAACTTGAGCCTAGTGTAGATGTAATGCCGTTGACTTATTCAGGGCAGTTGGATCGTAGGTATGGATTACCAAGATGATGTCCAACTTCAAGAGAAGATGGTACACTTCGCGTCATATAAAACTGGTACACTTTTCTTTCCCAATGTAAACCTGTGTTCAGACTGACAATTATTGTTCGTGAATCACTTCGTTGTTGCCATCACAGATAACGGAATTGCACTAAATCTAAATACAAAAAAATAACGTTTAAAATGTATATTTCGAATTGTAATACATATATTTAAATTCCATACTTGTTCACCGTAAAAGTTTTTCATTTTGTATTAATTTCAAATTAAATTTTTAATTTTTCCAGTGTTTTTTATTTATTCTACACAACTTAATGCAGTTTTGTCCTACAATTTACGAGAAACCAATCACACCTCTCGATTTGACATTAAACATAATAATTTAAAGTCATGTCAAGATTTATATCTGTCATTATTTTTGAATTGAAATATTTTCATAAATTTTAATAAAACATGAATCAATGTATGGATACTTAATTGAGATGACGGAAAATTACCATTGTTTTAGTTTTTAGTATATTAAAAAATGAGGTCTGTCGCTCAGCCCCGTTTTTACCTAGTTTGATATATTTTCGTTGAACTGGCAACGTTGCCCTAGAAATTAAAATGACACCTGTGACAAGATCAACTTACACAACTTGAAAAACACGATTTTCGGTTATAAGAGTTGTACCAGTTTTTTTTGACGCGAAGTGTACGTAAAGAAGGAATTATTAAAGTAAGATTACAGTGGGAATGACCTACAAAATAAGCACAGAAAATAATTGTTTGAAACTTCCTTTGATGACTGACGTATAAAAATAATATATTTACTTACGTATAACGGCTACAGCACAGAGACATGCTGATTCGCCATTTGGATTCTTCACGACTAATTTGTAGGCCCCACTGTCGGATGGCTTGCATTTTGCGATATTTAGTTTAATCGTTCCATCGGGCAGGATACTTATTTTAATGTTTTCGTCGTCAGGAGAGATTGGTTCTCCGTCTTTAAACCAAGTTGCCTGAAAGTAGATATTTATTTCATACAATCTAATGTTTTAATAAGCGACTTGGGTTAGTTTAAATAAAAACATGCTGATACAGTAATTTATTTGTTGTTTTTTCATTTCACATATTGTCACAATATTTTTTTAATGACTTTTTACTCTTCGACAACTATTGTATTCTGTTCACCACTTTCTTTGAGTAATAAGACGTTGATTTATTTACTAATACATCTTCAAGTCGGATCTAATATCTTAACTGGGAATTAACCACAATTTTATTTAAAAATACGTTTATTTAAAACGACTTGGGAAATCATTTTCAAAATACAAATTACATAAATTTATTTTTGATAAAAATAATAAACTTAAAGGTAAAACCCATAACTAAATTAAAATTTATGGTGACGTTTCAATTATTACTTTAATCATCGTCAGAATAATAAGTTTCTTGAGCGGACGCTTTAAAATAATTTTAAAGGAACAAACAATAATTAATGAAAACGTAAAAAATGACATTGACAATCATTGGGTTAAGTCAATAATTTCAAACACGCCATGTCTTGTTGCGTGTTTAAGGGTGGCTTTAAAAGAAATATGGATAATGCCTCCTTGATGCTGAGTTCCGTTGGAGAACTTGCATGACCAATGATTGAGAAGTCCTTACGACTAATAAGGTGGTCAGAATCAGTCATATGTTGGAATACCGCTGAATTTGGAACTGTTCTTGATCGTCTTCCTAAGTGAGGAGTGACACCTAAGTGTTCGCAACATCTGACATTAAAGTGACGTCGAGTCTTCCCGACGTACGTAGCTGCACAGCTACTACATTTGAATTGGTATATAATGTTAGATGCGAGATCACTAGGAATCATGTCTTTCACATGGAAACGAGATCATATCCTTTCCAAAGTCGTGAAAGCAAATCTTAATTCTATAGAGGGAAATGCTTTTTTAATTGTTCTACGGATGTTGCGTCGGATTTGTAAGCTGTGTCCTAAAGGAGAGCCATTTCGCGAACACTTTTCTATGTCACCATGAGAAAACATGGTTAACTGACTGTCCAATTGATTTTAAGCCACTTCTTTATAGACGATACGTGGATGATATTTTTCTCATCTTCAAACATACCGATCACATTCAACATTTTTTAGATTACCTCAACCAGAAACACCACAATATGAAATTTACTAGTGAAATTGAAGTCAATGGAAGTCTGCCCTTCTTAGGAATTAACATCTTCAGATCACCTTCAGGTTTTTCCACTTCAATATACAGAAAACCAACCTTCACCGGCCTGTATATAAACGCAGATAGCTTCATTACCAACAAATACAAAACAAGTTTAATCAATATACTTCTTCACCGTGCTTTCACTATCTGTTCAACCTGGCAATTCCTACATCAAGAGTTAGAAAACATAAAGGTGATCTTAAGTAAAAATGGTTTTTCGTTGAACTTCTTAGAAAGATACATCAGACGTTTTTTCAATAACAAATTCCAACCAAACAGCAAAGTAGAAGAAACCAAAGAAAAGATCTATGTCAAACTTCCATATACTGATTACCACAGCTTACAAATCCGACGCAACATCCGTAGAACAATTAAAAAAGCATTTCCCTCTATAGAATTAAGATTTGCTTTCACGACTTTGGAAAGGATAGGATCTCGTTTCCATGTGAAAGACATGATTCCTAGTGATCTCGCATCTAACATTATATACCAATTCAAATGTAGTAGCTGTGCAGCTACGTACGTCGGGAAGACTCGACGTCACTTTAATGTCAGATGTTGCGAACACTTAGGTGTCACTCCTCACTTAGGAAGACAATCAAGAACAGTTCCAAATTCAGCGGTATTCCAACATATGACTGATTCTGACCACCTTATTAGTCGTAAGGACTTCTCAATCATTGGTCATGCAAGTTCTCCAACGGAACTCAGCATCAAGGAGGCATTATCCATATTTCTTTTGAAGCCACCCTTAAACACGCAACAAGACAGGGCGTGTTTGAAATTATTGACTTAACCCAATGATTGTCAATGTCATTTTTTACGTTTTCATTAATTATTGTTTGTTCCTTTAAAATTATTTTAAAGCATCCGCTCAAGAAACTTATTATTCTGACGATGATTAAAGTAATAATTGAAATGTCACCATGAATTTTAATTTAGTTATGGGTTTTATCTTTAAGTTTATTATTTTTATCAAGTTTAATGGTGTGTCCTTATCTACATAAATTTATTTTGTTGTGTAATACAAAAAATTCTTTACTACTGCTCCCAGCTCAAAGACATGACCAAGTAGTCCTCAACAGACAGGTCATACAACTAGGCAACTATGTATGACAACTAGATCATACAAAATTTACACATTGATACAAAATTTGTACTTCCACCCTAACTTTTCCCATGCACGAAATTATTCACGAACTACTTTTTATACTAGCTCTCTTTTTAACTCACAGAAACTAGTATTGCAAAATTAAGCCGCTTCTCCATAGAAATCACAATAAGTTGAACAAGGATAAACAATATAGGATGTCTGAGTTTATGAATTTTGACGTTTATAATTTTCAATGACAGTGATAGTTTATTGATTTATTTGCATTTACCTACAGTCGGAAAAATGAAAGAATATGACTTTTCATCGATTGTCATTTGTTTCGAGCTTCTGTCATGTGTCGTCTAATATTAATATATCTACGTCATACGTTATTGTTATTGGTATATACCAATTATACAAACCAAAGACGTATGACGTAGATGACGTAGTATTAGACAACAGATGGCAGCTCGAAACAAATGACTGAATGAAAAGCCCTATTCTTTCATGTTTCCGACTGTACATATTGTTCATTTGGTTTTATAAATCAATAAAGTTTTATTTATTTGTCAATAAAGTTTATTTGGTTTTATATTTATAAAAAAATAAGTATAATATTTCAGTTAAATAAATTAAGAGTTGCAATACTGAATTTGGGTTCCCAGAGAAAGACGAGTATTAGTAATATCGTAGTGTTGATAACTCAGTTTGTGAAAAATTTGCATTTTTATTACTGTTTCCTCAAAGGTTTGATATATTAAAAATATTAATTTTTTTTTATGTAATTGACTCGGTAGTTTTGTATTTCTCAACCTTAGGTAATATTAAATTTTCTTAACAATAGTAACTTTGTTGTTGTGCATTTTTTGTGTAATTTATTTATTGCTGTTCCATATTTTTATCTTTATATTCGTAATAGTCTGTATGGTGTTAAAGCTGTTTAATGTTGAGTCCATCAATCTCCTCAATAGTGAAAAAAGATTAACTTTTGAATAAATTAACTTTATAAAGTACGTTCAAGGGATAATAGCCATTTTTTAATGATTACCACTGACACTCTGACAGTACGTATCAACATAGAAAAAAGTGTTGTGTGATTTGGTAGAATGCGATCTTACTGTTTAAAACCTTAGAATATAAAAAAACAGGAAGGAGTCTTCCATATATCAACAACACCTTAAATTTCTAGCGGAACCGGCCATCTTGAACGTCTGTGGATGACTCATAAGTTTTTGTCAACGAGGTAGAAGGTGTTTGTGTATTGGATCAGCTGTGTGCATAGGCGTACCATCTGGTAAAGCTCCTGTATATGCAATCAATTAACTGAAGTTATTAGTATAATAAAATGTTATTTAACTGACTTTTCAACAAAATATTATAGTAATACGTATTTTCTCTTGATCTGTAGCTGTTTTTTTAACATCAAAGATGTAGTAAAATCGTTAAGAATTTCTTTTCTTCCCTCTTTCAAAGGTACGTCACTGGAGATAGAAAGCAAATCTGACAGCTGATTGCCATTTGCAACCTCCTTCTTGGCTCGTAGTCATTTCGCATTGTACTCCTTCCTGATTTATTTTATATTCTAAGTTTAAAACACATGTCACGTATTTCAGCGCCATCTCAGCACCTGGTTAAATGGAAGGATACTACAAATCTGGCCTCCACATAAGTGGTCTGTAGCTTCGACATGATAGGTGTGAAATTTTAAACGTTCTTGTTGTTGATTGGATAGGAAGGGTGCCATAATCTAGCCTCCATGCTAGGTACATAGCCTCCATATGCTACTTCCAATATTTAATACTTTATTCAAGTGGACAATAAAGGTAAAACACAAACAACTTTTGTTTCTTACTTATTTATTTATAAAATAATGTGACATTTTACAGAGAAATATGAGTATTTAATTTGGATTAAATAATAAATGTTTACTTGTTGAACTTTTCCACCGTCTGCACACAACAGCTGAACGGAGCCATTAGACCTAACAACAAAACGCAAAATAAAGTGTGTATTTTAAAACTGTTGGTAAAACAGTACCTACAATCAGAAAATCTCTACCTTACAATCAGAAAAACTTACCTTTAAAAAGTAACTCGATTACAAAATATCAAAAAAAACGACTGAATATCAGTTTTTTATGGTGACACAAACACATCACATAACCAACCACGACCATATAAAATAACTGAACGACAACGAACGAACGAACACGAACACTGAACACAGATTCACAGATAGCGCAGGATTTGTCAAAAGTCATGTTTCACCAATCACAATGCCGACATCAGCGCCTCTGACAAAACGGAAGGAAAATAAATACGATTACATGTTTTTTATTAGAGTGCGCGGGGCATGCGTATCAATAGGGCTTTTCATAGATTGTCGATGCTGTTTCGAGCTTCTGTCATATGTTGTATAATCTGTGTATAATAGGTTTGTTCTAGCATCAGTTTCAAACAGTTTGAAACCATCAGCGAATAGTCAACCAGCGCGAGTAGAGGGGATAGCACTGGTGACTGTATTATGTTTTCTCACTGACCAACTGTTTGCTGACGGTTTTTGACTAGTTTGACTGTTTGCTAGAACAAACCTATTATTAATATACACGGATCATACGACATATGACAGAAGCTCGAAACAAATGACTGTGAATGAAAAGCCCTATACGACACTTCGACATACGTTTCAGTTTATTTTTTGATTAAACTTGCTTAAAAATGAATCGTGACGCATGGGAAAAGTTACAGTGGAAAAACTAATATCCAAGGATCCTCAGCCGATTTGGAACAACTGTCAAATACCAAATTCAGTGCAACATAATATAATGATAGACTGTCCAGTGTACACAACAGCAAACTCGACAGCGAAAAGATAACACAATCTGAAAGAATTCTTCTAATTTTATTATATTAGATTTAATATTTAATTTAATTATATAACGATTTTTTTACAGCTGCTGCCGTCTCTCCGTCCATAGTTTCTATTCCATTCCCTACCCATAGACTTATATTTATACATGTATTATCATAAACAGAGTGTCGTTCAGAGCGAAGTGACGACACCATCTTTTTTATTTGGATTAGTGCTGTTTCAGTCTTACGCATAGTAAAGCTGCGGCAGTTGTCCTCCCCTTCCGTGGCTATACTAATGTGCTCATACCTCACACTTAATGTCATCTTAGTTTCTCGATACAATGTGCTAGAAAGAAATAACCGCAAACCAGTCCATGAGATCTTGTCGTCAGGAAGCGCGGAGGGAAGGCTCACTCTATGTTAATATATACCTCTATGCCCTACCAAGTGTCTTGCCGTCATAACCTAATTAACTTAATATTTCCAAATTCGACATAGCCGACCTATTTTCCTTCATTCTGCAGGTATTCAGTCCAATATTTTCTGCAGCCATCTACCCCCTGGCTACTTTGTATCCGCGGTCATCTAGTTTGTATTTGGTCCTCGCTATTTCCTTCTCTAGTAAGGACTACTCCTAGGGCTTTACACCTTTTATACTCTTCGTATCTAAAATTATAGCTTCCATTTCCGACCATCAGATATTCACACTTAGATATGTTCATAGTAAGGCGTATTCTTCGTTTAAATTTTTTTTCATGTACAAAATTTATGTCATCTTGAACTTCAGCAATTATGATTTGGCCATCGGCAAAGAATAAAGTAAAAAGCATGTCATTGGGGTAGTGATTCCATTTACTATTTTATTTTATTTATTTACTAGACCGGTTTTCTCTAGAATAGTTCTGCGTAGTTGTAATTAAAACTGGACTAATTTCTAGATTTCTTATTTATGGCCGTAGTCTCGAAATGTGTCACTGTTATATGCTTTTTCAAGATCAATTAAAGCTACATGTGTTTATTCCGCTGTACCACTTTTTAAATGCATGTTTTAGTGTAAACATATTATCTATAGTGGATCTCCCTGCGCAAAATGTTGCTTATTTTCCGGTTATTTATTTATAGTGTTTTTCTCGATTATTTCCTTCGAAACTCTAGAGTAAATTCTTCCTATCCTTGGTATTACCGGTATACCCTTTAATTCTGTGGGTCGGCCTTTGTATCTTTTTGTGGATAGGCGAATTTCCATTCTACTGAAACATCCCCTCCGTTTAGACATCGTTCTTTTAATTTTATCTGCCTCATTCATATTGACAATTCAAATATTATACATTTTAAAGTACAGTGGAACCCCGATAAGTCGGCCTTGGATAACCCGGAAGTCGGATAATCGGACCGATTTTCATCAGACAAAACAAACATTTCTTCACTTAGAGTTTTTTACTAAGAAATAAACAATACTGTATACAACTGTACGTAATTAAGATGTACTACTGTGCATATTTCATGTTTTTGCAATTATAATGGAGTTTATCTGTAATTATACCGTATTTTATTAATTTTTGCCATATTCTCTGGTTAACCGGATGTTCGATAAACCGGATCGGCCGCAGTCCCTATTAATCCGACTTATCGAGGTTCCACTGTAGATGAGTTTACAATGATATTAATATTTTTGGGGTGTGTTCCTGGGATGATTTTATTGGAAGATAGTTCATTCGGTTACATGAAATTAACTTTAACTTCAGAACATAATTTTTTCTAATGGGTATTCTAAATTTAAAATTACATAATTTCTGGAATACCGGAATACTGGAATATTTCACGCTCCTCTGAAGTCCTTCAGTTTTATTCTTTTCTTATTTTGCATAATAAATTTTTATTTCCAGTGTGGATTTTATACCAGTGGGATATTATAAATTCTATACAATAAATCCTACTGAAATTTATATTATATTCTAAAGTATATTTGATTCACAACTTTATCACTAATCATCATCATTCTCTTTGCCTTATCCCTATGCGGGGTCGGCTTCCCTAACTGCATTTCTCCACACAATTCTATCTTGGGTCATATCAATGTTAATCCCCTTTACCAACATGTCCTGCCTTATGGTCTCCCCCCAGGTCTTCTTTGGTCTTCCTCTCCTACTCCTTCCAGGAATCTGCACTTCAGCTATTCTTCGTATTAGGTGATTAACGTCTCGACGTTGAACATGACCAAACCATCTTAACCTATGCTCTCTCATTTTAGCATCAATTGGTGCCACACCTAGACTTCCCCTTATATACTCATTTCTAATTTTATCCTTCTTTGTCACTACACTCATCCATCTAAGCGTTCTCATTTCCGCCACATGCATTCGTTGTTCCTCTTTCTTTTTCACTCCCCAACATTCAGTTCCGTACATCATAGCCGGTCTTATGGCTGTTTTATAGAATTTTCCCTTCAGCTTCATTGGAATTTTTCTGTCACACAACACACCCCTTGCTTCTTTCCACTTCATCCATCCAGCCCTAATTCTACTGCATGCATCTCCATCTATTTCTCCATTACCCTGTAATACCGATCCTAGGTACTTAACACTATTGCTTTTCACAATCATTTCACCATCCAAAGATACCATTTTATTTGTAGTAACTCCATCTTTAAATGAACATCCCAAATACTCTGTTTTTGTCCTACTAAGTTTTAAACCTTTTTCCTCCAGAGCTTGTCTCCACTGTTCCAGTTTTTGTTCTAAGTCTCTTTCACTATTTCCTACTAACACGACATTATCAGCATACATTGAGCACCATGGAATGTTACCCTGTAGTTTCGCTGTTATCTGGTCCAAAACTAATGAGAATAAATACGGACTAAGCACAGAGCCTTGGTGCAATCCTACTTTCACATGAGATTTATCAGTCTCTCCCACACCTGTCCTAACACTAGTCGTTACTCCCTCATACATATCCCTCACAATCTTTACATATTCACCAGGGACTCCTTTCTTATTGAGTGCCTACCACAGAATCTCTCGAGGAACTCTATCATATGCTTTCTCAAGATCAATGAATACCATATGAGCGTTTGTTTCTTTACTCCTGTATTTTTCCATCAACTGCCTTATAATGAAAATTGCATCTGTTGTTGATCTACCCTGCTTCTGATTGATCTGATTGATTCTCGGATATTTCGGTCTGTTCACGTATCCGTCTATCAATTACTCTTTCCCATATTTTCATGGTGTGGCTAAGCAGTTTTATAGCCCTGTAGTTTGTACAATGTTGTATATCTCCCTTGTTTTTGTAAACAGGTACACGTATACTGCTTCTCCATTCGTCTGGCATTTGTCCAACTTCCATAATTCTATTAAATAGACCTGCTAGCCACCTTGTTCCTGTCTCTCCCAATGCTATCCATACTTCCCCAGGAATATCATCTGGTCCTACAGCTTTTCCTTTCCTTATTTTTTGAAGCGCTTGAGCCACTTCCTCGTTTGTTATTTTGGTGACCATTGCTGCTACTGTCTCCGTTGACTCTACAGGCTGTCTGTCAAATTTTTCATTTAATAAGCTGTCAAAGTACTTTCTCCATCTCTTTTTGACATCCCTTTCGTGAACGAGTATTTTATTATTTTCATCTCGGATACATCTAATCTGATTAAAATCTTTTGCTTTCTTTGCTCTCTGTTTGGATATTTTATATATCTTCGTTTCGCCTTCCCTGGTATCAAGTTTACTGTATAGGTTTGAATATGCTTCTGCTTTGGCTTTTGCTACTGCTACTTTCGCTTCCTTTTTCGCCACCATATAGTTTTGAAGATCTGTGTCGGATCTGGTTTCTTGCCACTTTTTATATAATTTTCTCTTCTCGTTTATTTTTCCTTGTACTTCGTTTGACCAAGTCTCTTCATCCTCAAACTTTTTTCCTGACGTTTTCCCAAGTATTTCAATAGCAGTCTCTCTAATATTACTGGCCATTTTTCTCCAAATTGTATTAGGGCTTCCTTTCATGTTACAACATATTTTTTCTACTATTTTGCTCCTGAATAGACCTTCTTTCTCATCTTTTAGCAGCCACCACTTGATTTTTTGTGGTCCTCTCCGATATTTTTGTTACACAACTTTATCACTAAGCTTGAGGATATTTAAAAATTATTATAATTGTTTTTCTAAAATTCTGAATACCTATTTATCATCATATAGTTCGTCCGCTATAACTTTTCCCATGCGTCACGATTCATTTTCAAACAAATTAAGTCAAAACATAAAGTGAAACGAACGTCGATTTGTATACACAATGTGTATGCTGTATACATACTATATACTACACATAGCGGCGTACGTTTCACTTTATGTTTTGACTTAATTTGTTTGAAAATGAATCGTGACGCATGGGAAAAGTTATAGCGGACGAAAAATAAATATGCTCATTAAGCACAAGTTCTTAGAATTATCCTTTTAGACTGGGGAGTCTGCTGAGTTAAATAGTATCAAAGTTAATAGGCATCGTAAGTAGAAAAAAATAGATATGTATTACATGGTTCTTACCTCTGGTTTTGGACTTCCGTTGACTTTAGCTTTAAGTTCTAAAGGCTCGCCTTCGTTCACGTCCATGTTTCTGTCTAATTTTTTACCGAATGATGGAGGAGTTTGGAGCATCGTCACTCTTGATGTAGTTTCAGCTTCTCCTACCACATTTATAGCCATAGCTTTGTACTAAAAATAAATACATAGACATTAAATTATTTCATTCTAGTAAGGATAGTCAATCCTATTTTTTATAAAAGTGCAATAGTATATAAGTACAAAATCCAATTGTACCGCTTAATAGAGAAGCAAGAACAACCTAGTGGATTAAAAATGAATAACATTAAATATTTTCCAAGAAGATTCAATATCTCTAAAATGAAAACAGATTTACAGCTTTACCAAACAGGTACGAAAAAGAAAAACTTCTCTGAACCATTTAGAATTGCCACAGATTGTTTTTTAATATTTATGAATACAATTTTTAGATTTTAACAGATATAAAAAGTTATAGTATAGATGAAAACCCGGAATAATGAAAAAGGGTGGAAAGCAAAACTGCAGATTAAATAATTCAAGGGGAAGTAGTGATCATGGATATCCATTTATACACTAAACAACTAGATATAAGGGAGGACCTCAAAACAGCCATTTAAAAGCAGCAAACTTGAGGCTACATTAAGAGATATAATATTGGAAAAGTACGCACCTGGCTGTGAACATAAAATTAAGGATATAAAAAAACTGCATTTGACCAATAGTTACATACGCTATTGAAACAAAAGCTGATGAAAAGACAATAAAATAGTCCAATGAGGGAAAAACAAGGAAGGAGCTGGAAATAGTATGTAACGAGAATGAATGATGATAATACTAGTTATAATTATTGTAAAAACTGGAAGGCCAGTAGGATGGACACCTGGATACTACTAGGAAAACTACCAAAGAGATAAGAAGAGCTGTTCATAGGAAACAAAAATATGTATGATTGAATATAATCCAATAAACAGGTGTTATGAACCTAATATAACAAGAGGAAGAAGGTATTAAATAATCGTGATTAGAATATTTGACTAATAATCAAAACTTACAATTCCTGCTGTCGATTCGCCGAAATTTTTAATAATCAGTTTGCTAGTAACTTGTGCATCTGAAGTTGTGACTATCTTACGGTTGTCGTCCTCGGTGATTGGTTTTCCATTGAAAAACCAACGTATTTCTGGTTTGGGCAATCCATCAGCTCGTACCATCAAAGTCACTTCTCCTTTATGTTCAACTTGATCATCGACTAATCCAGTGATGAATTTTGGTCTTTCGGCTAGAAATAATTTGTGTTCATCACATATTTGGGAATACAAAAAACTAAGAGGTGTTTGTTGAAATGTGCCATGAGTATTGATGATGATATCCCAATAAAGTCTTTTTCGGTAAACGTACGTTGTACGTAGTAAGAAAAGGAACTGGAGATAGTATTTACTAAAATTAAGAGGACCTCAAAAAATGTGTTTAAGCATTATTACTCGTGTTGTGCTCATTCTTTATGGATATTTCAAACTAATATGGTTAGTCTGACTTTATTGACTATTGCAAAGTATTGTAGTAGGTAGGCTAAACCATTTTCTTAGATTGTGAAGTCAGGACATCCTTCTTATTCATGGACTCCTTTCCTGTACACCTTGCCTTGTTGTATGGTGTGGTACCATTTAATTAGTAACTTATGTATATAACACCACATGGACGAACGTCTTGGGATTTTTACTAAAGCCCTTAGTTAAAGGTTCACTGCATACAGAAGAATAGAGAAGACACATGACCTTAATAAGTGGATTTTAAGTATCAATTATATGTCGTGACTTGTAACGTTTTTTTTCATTGTCGTGAATGCTGTTCATACCTTTTCAAACCTTATCTTCTTTCAATCAGATGTGTCCATTGCTCGTCTAAATTATCACCCAGCAGTAAATAGTAGTATTTACTTATACCCCAATATGTTTTTTATGTAAAAGTTGAAACCAAATCTACAACTTTCTTCTGCTACTCCCGAGATAACCGCCCAATACTGCGGGAATAGAAGGTAGAAGATAATGGGTTATTTGGGACATTACTCACCACTCCTACAAGAATGACGCCATTAGTCTCACCCAAAGTTGCAGTTTATGTCAGCGTTCAGTCAGCGTCATGTCAACATCGAGTCAGGGCCATGTCAGCACCCGGTCAGCGTCTCATACATAAGTGTAGCTTATGAGGTCCGTGGGCGAGGCTTGTGAGGTGAGAGTAGGGGTGATGCGGGTATCCCAAGTAACCTATTTTTTGCTGACCTCCGCCTCTGCGTATCGTATTATGTTCAGGAGTTCGCAATTTATAGGTATTTCTTTGCTTATATATCTCAAGGCTAAATTAAACATGTCGTGCGTCTATTTATATAATTTTTATAGTTTATTATGTGATGATTCCCTTTGCTCTTTAGGCCAAGTAATAATATTTTCATTAGGTCGTAACATTTTCATATTTGATACGTTTAATAACAATTTTTATTTCAGCTTTGTTAATTGGTGATCTGGTATTGATTGTTGTGGTCCGTATGTTTGTGATACTTGTGTTGTTTTTAAACGTTGTCAAACATTTTACCATTATGATTTTATTTCATACTTATTTGTCAGTTCTTCATACATTTTTTTTGTAGAGGTTAGATGAATAATCATTTCTGAATCTTTTGTTGAATAATATTTTCTAGCCTGTCTAGGGATGATCGCCATGTATATATCCTTCTTGATGGTAATTTAAAAAAGGTGTTGCTAATTAATAACTATTCCTCCGTTGTAAATGAATGTGTTTAGTCGGTTTCGGGGAATTTATATGAAACACGTTTGAACATATTTCATATACGTGTCTAAGATTCATCCTTGCTTCATCACTTAATCCGTTGTGATTTATTCTATTCCTCATCTTTTTTATACGATTTGTTCTTTTTCTATAAAGTTTATGTAACTAGTATTGATAAGGCATTACTATCTCATGTTGTGGATATACACTGCTAACAAAAATGGTGAGATCCATAGAGTAGGTTAGGTAGAATATGGTTTTATCATGAAATAAAGTCTGGATGTTATATGTTTACGATGTATAATAATGGTAAGCTTGATGTATGTATGTGTTATTTACCATGGTGTTAAAACCGATGTCAAATATATTAAATAGCAAGTTGAAGGCATTAATAAATAATTACAGAAGCTTGGCTTGATTTCTTTAAAATTAAAACTTACTAGTTGGTTCTGCTTCCTCTGTAAAACAATTGTGTGTTAGGTCAGAAGTACTACAATAAAGTTAAAAGATCAAAAAATACTAATAGAAACAGAAAATAAAAAGTTTTTTTCTGTAGGAGTTACTAATAATTTGCAAAGTGTGAGCTGAGAACATGACATGTGTAAATAATCCGTTTGCTAAAAGAAAATCGAAATAGAAACAGAAAAAAACAGGCAATTTCTAATATATAATAATATACAGGGTGTTTGGTAAAGAATGGGCCATAGATTCCTAAGGTTAAAATAGGTCGATTTAATCTAACTTACCTTAGTACGAAAGTTGATAATAACCGAAATACAGGGTGTCAAAGTTAAACTTTTATTTTATTTATTTTTGAATATTTGCCGACAAACATAGGATAACAACACGAAATTTGGTAAGTGGTGCTGGTACTGTACACCCTACTAAAATATGTTAAAGAAAAGTTTCTGGCTATTACCAGAGGCGTACGACGGGGGAACGTGAATGGTTGACCCTTCCCAAATTATACGCGACTGGCGGAATTTCTATTTTAGTGCAATTTTTTGGTTTTCCAATACTTTCTATGTAAATAATATACTCTTAATTCGTAACGATAAAGCCATTAGTTTTCGAGATATTTGAAGCTAAACCTTTTTCATTTTTGCCTTTTCATTTTTAACTTCAAATATCTCGAAAACTAATGACTTTATCGTTACGAATGAAGAGTTTATTATTTGCATAAATAGTATTGGAGAATCTAAAAAATATGCTAAAGTAGCAGTTTCATCAATGGCGTAGAATTTGGGAAGGGTCAACCATTCACTTTCCCCTGTCGTACGCCTCTGGTATTAATCAGAAACGATTATTTAACATAATTTAGTAGCGTGTACAGTGCCTACACTATTCGCCAAATATGACACGGATATGTCAAATTACTTTAAAATATTCTTTTTTTTTTAAATAATTTATTTTTTATTTAAAACTTTAAGAAAATTGTGTGCACGGTACTATAAAACTATTTGACACATCCTTATGATACTTGGCACAGAGTTTAGGCACTGTACCCCCTATTAAATTATCTTAAATAATCGTTTCTGGTTAATACCCGAGGCGTACGACAGGGGAAAGTGAATGGTTGACCCTTCCCAAATTCTACGCCATTGATGAAACTGCTATTTTAGCATGATTTTTAGATTCTCCAATACTTTCTATGCAAATAATAAACTCGTAACGATATTCTCGACGAATATAATAACGACTAAAATAACGAATAAACTCGTCATTCGTAACGATAAAGTCATTAGTTTTCGAGATATTTGAAGTTAAAAATTAAAAGGCACGCTTACTTTGATTAATGTATTATGCTCCTTCGTTTTTAGCTTCAAATATCGCGAAAACTAATGGCTTTATCGTTACGACTTAAGAGTATATTATTTACATAGAAAGTATTGGAGAACCAAAAAATTGCACTAAAATAGCAATTCCGCTAGTGGCGTAGAATTTGGGAAGGGTCAACCATTCAAGTTTCCCCGTCATACGCCTCTGGTAATAGCCAGAAACGTTTGTTTAACATAATTTAGTAGGGTATACAGTACCAGCACCACTTACCAAATTTCGTGTTGTTATCCCATGTTTGTCGGGAAACATTCAAGAATAAATAAAATAAAAGTTTAAATTTGACACCCTGTATTTCGGTTATTATCAACTTTCGTACAAAGCTAAATTAGCTTAAATCGACCTCTTTTAACCTTAGGAATCTAAGGTTAAGCTATGGCCCATTCTTTACCAAACACCCTGTATATAAAACAATATACAGACTTAGTTCTAAATTAGATACACACCCTATGCATGACAACACTGCTTCCCCCCTTCCTACCTAATGCACCTAATTCGCGCTGATTCATTCAGTCATTTGTCATTCAACAGTGGTAATGCAACTCATTCTCATAAGCAATGTTGCCGATTTTAGACTTCCTTCAGTGGGCTATATCTATTCCAACCCTAAACAGTGTGTTTTAAAACTAATATGGACATCCCAAAAAAGTTCTGCAATACAGACTACCTATACGCTTAGAAAACTGGAAGAGGAAAACACTAAGGGGGTCTCACAATTAATATAAAAAAACCTAGTACTTAGTTGCAGGGGAACATTCAGAAAACCTACAAATTGAAATGGGAACTATAACGTCAACTGAAACCTTCCAATACTTGGGAGTCCAAATACTATCAAACGCAGGGAGTAACGAAGAAATAATAACGTGCTATGTACTAAGAGTATAAGCCATAAAAAAGATTTTTCGGGATTCTTCTATATTTTGAATTATATAATTAATAAGGTATTACCAAAGTAGAAAGTAAAATAGTTAATTACTAATTTATTAATCATATTTCGTCACCATTTTGATATTTAGTTGTAATAGTTATTTCATCAGTGGTAAAAAAGACTTTGAAAAGTCCTAATAAAAATTTTTCATTTTTGACTTATACTCTTAATACATATCACTCTAATATTCCAGGATTGGCCAAGCAAGATCAGCTACTAGACAGTTACAAGAACTATTGTTGAGTAACAAAATAAAAGAAAATAATGTTGTTCTGAAGCTATTTATAAAATAAAATAAAAAAATAAAATAAAAATTCCATTTTTATTCAGTTGCAATGCGAAGGCAAAACAATCTTATTTTTCGCTTAGAATACGGAGCGCAGTCCAGCACTCTGAATCGACGATTTTCGACTCTTATTGGAGTCTCATTGGAGAGACGTAGGCCTGCTGATCCATACTCTAAGTGACCAACAACGAGAGTTTATCCCCCACACCGCAACTGACGTGAATTAATTAGGTGACTAGCGTCATCTGGCAAATGAAAGATGAAGTTTTCAGTTCAAATAGCAACATTATTAATATTTAAAAATATTAAAATATTACTAAAAGATTTTTAAATTGAAAACTTATTGGTCCATTTCCTTGATAACACCTCCATGGTTTCTAAAATTTGCAAGCCAAATAGATGCTGAAGCGAAGAAGACAAGAGGGAATTCAAAAACTTAGTTACTCAAAGAGGTAACGACCAATATAAAAATAAAATAAAAATTCCATTTTTTTCAGTTGCAATGAGAAGGCAAAACAATCTTATTTTTCACTTAGAATACAGAGCGCAGTCCAGCTCTCTCGTTGTTGGTCACTTAGAGTATGGAGCAGCAGGCCTACGTCTCTCCGATGAGACTTCAATAAGAGTCGAAAATCGTCGATTCAGAGTGCTGGCACTGCGCTCCGTATTCTAAGTGAAAAATAAGATTTTTTGGCCTTCGCATTGCAACAGAATAAAAACTGAGTTTTTATTTTATTTTTATATTGGTCGTTACTTCTTTGAGTAACTAGGTCCATTTTCTGTTGGAATTTACCAGCTGAACGGACGGGGTCGTGAATTGTAAGTTTTTGAATTCCCTCTTGTCTTCTTCGCTTCAGCATCCATCTGGCTTGCAAATTTTAGAAGCCATGGAGGTGTTACCAAGGAAATGCACCAATAAGTTTTCAATTTAAAAATCTTTTAGTAATATTTTAATATTTTTAAATATTACTAATGTTGCTATTAGAAGTGAAAACTTCATCTTTAAAAGAAAATAAATGAAGAATGTATAAAACAACAATAGAAAGTATTTTGTTGTACGACGTCGAACTCTGGAAGGAGTATAGAACTGAGAGTGTCATGGTTGAAAAATTTAAAGGATTGGTTTAGATGCAGTTCCATGGAACTTTTAAGAGCAGTGGTAGATAGAGTAAAGATAGAGAGAAAAGATAGCGATGATGATATCGAACTTCCGATTGGGAGACTATACTTAAAGATGACGAAGAAGACGTTGAACTCTGAGAAATGAGAAAAATAAACTATTGGAGAGGGTGTTGCCGACTCACTAGACTTGATAGGGTGAGGAACGAAGATATTTGTAGAGAAACGGTAATTGATCTAGATATAATAGATACAGTTTTAGAGAAATCGTTGCTAACCTTAAAAAAACTGATCAAATCTGTAGAATTTTAAACATGATTTGCACGACTGCGCATGATTTCATGCTCATGCTCATCTAGTTTGAACTACTTCCAAAACATACTTATCTCACATTCATCACGTGTATCGTATATACAGAGTAAGGCAGATAAAGGGGCTATTAGAAATATCTCGAGAAATAAAGGCAACTGAATCATGAAAATTGGAATAAAGGGGTTTTGAAGGCTGATCTATTTAATGAAAATATTTTCATCTATTTGCTACTTCCGATTATACCGGAAGTTGCTTATAACTTCGTTTTTTTAAATGGGACACCACCCTGTATATTTTCACATTTTTGGATTCTCCTCGATTTCTTATTTCTTAAAATATGAGGTTTTGTAATATTATACAGGGTAGTTTAAAAGACGTTTTCACGCCCTGTAGACTTGTAGTAGTTTACATAATACACTCTATTTATGTTCATATGATTTTTAATATAGTCTACTATTGTTAAAAATTATTGGTATAGTTAAATTTTTAATTTTAGTATACAGGGTTGGTCGAAACTTGGAATGAGTATTTTCTGAGTGTTTGTAAATGGAACACCCTGTATTTTAGTACTGTAATGATATGATATTTTATGGTACTTTTTAATTTCTTAAGCATTCCCTATACCTAACTGCTTTAATTTGTGAGTTATTGGTGATTCAAGCTAAACATTAATTGCAACACAAAATACGTGAAATTTTATTAGGTTGGCCTTGAAAATGTTCAATCACAAATACTTTTTAGAAATAAATACATATTAATCAAGACTGATACTTAAAATTGCTAATAATGGTTGAGCTATCAAAATACCTACGTAGTTAAGATTGTTGGTGCGATTAACAATTAAGCACAAATTAAAGCAGTTCGGTATAGGGAATGCTTAAGGAGCAAAAAAGTACCATAAAATATCATTTCATTACACTACTAAAATATAAGGTGTTCCATTTAAGAAAACTCAGAAAATACTCATTCCGAGTTTCGACCAACTCTGTATACTAACATTAAAAATTTAGCTATACTAATAATTCTTAACAATAATAGACTATATTAAAAATCATTTGAATATAAATATAATTTATGATGTCAAATTACTACAATTCTACAGGGTGTGAAAGTTGCTACGGAGATATCAAGGTGAATCCAAAAATGTAAAAAGATACAGGGTGTCCTATTAAAAAAAAACGAAGTTATAAGCAACTTCCGGTATAACCGGAAGTACCAAATAGATGAAAATATTTTCATTAAATAGATCAGTCTTCAAAACCCCTTTATTCCAATTTTCATGATTCAGTTGCCTTTAGTTCTCGAGATATTTCTAATAGGTCCTATATCTGCCTCACCCTATATAAGATTAAGTATATAACTTTATTATATTTACTTTACTTACTTTAATAAACTATAAACTATATAACTGTTATCTTTTTGTACACGTGCATAATCTTCTAATATTAAAAAATACTTACTAATAGTCTTAAGGCGAGCCTCAGAGCTAGCATCTCCCAATTCATTTGTAGCAGTAACCTTATAGTACCCTTCATCTCCCAAGAGAACTTGATTGAACACCAACTTGTAGGTCTTATTAACTTTATCTTCAACGATCTTAATTAGATCGCTAGCTTGGACAACGACTCCGTCTTTGGTCCAGACCACTTGGGGCTCCGGGTTGGCCTGGATGACGACGGTGAACTCAGTTGCGTCTCCTGGAACAACCTTAACGTCATGAGGACCATCGATTTCAGGTCGCATCACTATTGAAAGATGAGCGCTGCTTTCCGCTTCTCCCCACTTGTTCTTTGCTTTGATTGTGTACTTGCCGGTAGCTGATGTCTCACCTAATAGAATAAAATAAATAACTTACTAAGGATGGAAATTAACTAATGGAATAACTAGAGTAGGGGTTCCCAACCTTTTAGCAACTGCGTACCACCTGAAATATATTGAAGATTTTGACGTACCAATAAACACCGGGGGCATGGAATTTAAGGAAGCCCCCCCCCCAATTCCTAATTTTTTTAGTAAAATATTTACACTAGGTAGTCTATTTCTACAGGGTGTCCCGAAAAGATTGGTCATAAATTATGCCACAGATTCTGGGGTCAAAAATAGGTTGATTGAACCTCACTTACCTATAAACAATAGTGCACACAAAAAAAGTTACAGCCCTTTGAAGTTAAATGAAAATCGATTTTTTTTCATATATCGAAAACTCTCAGAGATTTTTTATTGAAAATTGAAATGTGGCATTTTTACGACAGCAATATCTTAAAAAAAAAATTAAGTAAAATTTGTGCACCCCATACAAATTTTATGGGGGTTTTGTTCCCTTAAACCCCCCCAAACTTTTGTGTACGTTCCAATTAAATTATTATTGTGGCACTATTAGTTAAACACACTATTTCTAAAACTTTTTTGCCTCTTAGTACTTTTTCGATAAGCCAGTGTTTATCGAGATATTTTGAATATTTGTCGAATCCACCACATATTTGTATATGGTTAAGTACGGTTATAGAGACCTGTTAATAATCTGAAAATTTATTTATAATTTACATTTTTAGGTATATTTTGAAAAAGAAGCTACATCTCGATAAAAGGTGACTTATGAACAAAAGACTAAGAGACAAAAGTTTTAAAAACACTGTGTTTAACTAATGGTACCACAATAATAGTTTAATTGGAACGTACACAAACATTAGGGGGGTTTAAATGATCAAAACCCCCATACAATTTTTACGTAAATATATTGAAAAAGAAGCCGCATCTCAATAAAAACTGGCTTATCGAAAAAATATTAAGAGGCAAAAAAGTTTTAAAAACGTTGTGTTTAACTAATGGTACCACAATAATGAATTAATTGGAACGTACACAAAAGTTTGGGGGGTTTAAGGGAACAAAATCCCCATCAATTTTTTATGGGGTGGACAAATTTCACTATAATTTTGTTTTAAGATGTTCCTGACATAAGAATTATACATGTCCATTTTCAATAAAAAATCTCTAATAGTTTTCGATATATTGAAAAAAATCGATTTTCATTTTGTAACTTCAAAGGGCTGGAACTTTTTTTGTGAGCACATTTGTACTAAGGTAAGTTAGGTTCAATCGAACTATTTTTGACCCCAGAATGTGTGGTATAATTTATGACCATTCTTTTCGGGACACCCTGTATATTTATTTATGTATACAATAGTTCAGAAAAACCAGTCTCACATAAGTTACTAGTGTCAAATGGCATTAAAAAGAGCGTAGCTTGCCAGAAGAGCATTGGATACTCGGATTTGCACCCGATCCAGAAGTCAATTAAGGATTTCTCTTTAAAATTGCCCTTCATAGAATTGTCTTCTCTTAGATCGATGAATCTTTCCTGTAATTACAACTCATTTGGTGAGGTTCCTGCAAAAGGATTTCTGATCCTGTCAAGTTTGAAATAATCCTCAGAGAAACATTTATTACAACTTTCTTGAAAATATTCCAAGTGAAGAATTATGTCAGCAATCAAATCTGGTATTGCAGATATTTTGTTTTCTTCAAAAAACGATGACAGCCTAGGAAATCCAGAAACAATATTTCCCTGTATTTAAGAACATAAAAGAACCAAGTTTTTCTTGAAAGTTTATTTTCTCATTGGCTGTGATGAGTGTTGTGTTTGCTCCCCAAAGACCCATGTTCAACGTGTTGAGTCTGTCAAAATTGTCAGCTAGATACGCCAATCTTGACAATCATTCTTCATCACAGAACAAGTTTTTCATGTCATTATTTTTTTCAGTTCAAAGCATTAAAACTTCTGACGTCACTTGGAAGAGACGGGTGAAAATTTTCCCTCGAGATAACCATCTCACTTCTACATACAACAGAAGAGTTTTGAACTTGCCACACATATCTTCACACATCAAGGAGAATAACCTTGAATTAAGAGTCCTAGCCTTTATGAAGTTAATAACTTTCATAGCATGTGATAAAACGGAGATCATATTTTCCGGTATACCTTTAGCAGCTAATTTTTCTCGCTGTATGACGCAATGTGTACTTCGGCATTCAGGAGCAAATTTATTTATTTTTGCTGCTAGCCCTGTCAATTTTTCTGACATAGCTTTTGCTCCATCTGTACAAACACCAATACACTTTGACAAAGGAACGCCTATTTTGATCATAATAGATTTGTTCTAGCATCAGTTTCAAACGGTTTGAAACTATCAGCGAATAGCGAACCAGCGCGAATAGAGGGGATAGCACTGGTGACTGTATTATGTTCTCTCACTGACCAATTGTTTGCTGACGGTTTCTGACTAGTTTGACTGTTTGCTAGAACAAACCTATTATATACTCATTTATTGTATTAAAAATGCTCTTCACATTTAACAAAAACTCTTCTATAACTTCTTCATAAAAATCAAATCGTACAAATACGAGTAGTTGCGTAGCAGCGTAATCGCTTGTTTCACCCACGTGACGTGTACCACCTGAAACCTTACCGCGTACCACCAGTGGTACGCGTACCACCGGTTGGGAACCCCTGAACTAGAGTAATACATATATGAGAATACAATGTATTTTCGATTTTCAGTAATTGTCGGTTTTTCTTCTTCTTCTAAAGGTGCTTATTTTCTTAAGATCTTGGCGACCATATTGACCCATCTTATTTCATTCACAGCAGCTCGAAATAGATCAGTTGACGCTAGACCAGTCCACTTCCTAAGAATGGCCAGCCGGGATATACGTCTATGCCCAGGGCCTCTCTTACCTTCAAACTTGCCTTGCAGAATCAACTGTAGAAGTCGGTATTTATTATTACGCATAATGTGGCCAAAGCATGCCAAGTTTTTTTTCTTTATGTTGTTAATTATTTCTTTGTTTTTTCTTAGCCCCTGGAGAATAGTTATGTTATTTGTGTGGTGTATATATGAGAACCTCAACATACGTCGGTAGCACCACATTTCAAACGCCTGTAATCGTTTTATGGCATTTTCTGTAAGACTACAGCTTTCTGCTCCGTATATAAGGACACTAACGACGAACATCTAAGAATTGATATGCGCATATTGATACTTAAAGATAAGTTGCAGAGAAGTTTCCTAAGACTGTTGAAAGAGCTTCTGGCTTCTTTCAATTTTTTTTTCGTATTTTTCAATACGAGTTTTATTTCGTGGCTATGATCCCAAGTATCCTTAATGTTACAGCCCAGATAGCATATTTTTTGTACTGTTTCTAGGGGTGTATGGTTTACGGTAATTTTAGCGTTTATGTTGGTGTTCTTATTAACGATCATTATTTTTGTCTTCTTACAATTTAGTTTTAAGCCGTATTTGTTACATGCTCCTACAACATTATCCATCATCCTTTGGAGTTTTCAGAGTATATGTTAAATCATGCTGGTGATACTATGTAACCCTGTCCAACTCCTTTTCCGACTGTAAAGATTTCGGACAGTTCATTTTCGAATCGAACTCTTGCTTTTTGTTAGAGATATAAGTTTGAGACAAGTCTTACATCATTATCATCGAGTCTTAATGTTTTTAGGATATCTATTAGTTTCCCATGTGGGATTTTATCAAATGCCTTCTCGAAATATATGAAACATGCACACACATCGCAGTTGACATCCCTGGCTCTCTGTATTAAAACTTACAAACTGAAAAGTACTTCCCTGGTTCCGAGTCCTGCTCTGAATCCAAATTGAACTTCACTCAGGTGTTCTTCTAATTTCGTGTATATGCGCGAGTGTTAGGCGAGTGTTAGGTATATATAGTTAGGCGTGCTTTAAGTACATGGCTCATCAAACTAATTAATCTATGTTCTTCACATTTTCTAGCGTTTTTTATTGACTGGAAATCCGATCAGAAGGGCTATTTGTGCCACAATGGCTGCCACATGGTTTCCGTAACCATGTGGCACCCAGTGCAGTATAGTCACATCAAAAGTGAAAGATTTCAATATTTAAAAGAGTTTTTCACCCTAGATCAGAGGCCTAGCCCTGTATCCAATTTTTAAAAGTTTTTAGTATGTTGTATTTCTACAATTACTCTTCTTTGAGGCATTTATAATCTGTTAGACGAAGCTCTGATTATGGCATATGCTATTGTCAAAAGTACTTAGCTGATTTTAATAAAGAATTTTTACACATTATCAATTTTTTGAAAACATACACCTGTTGCCGGTTTGACCTACATTCAAAAAATGGACTGGTCTTCTCAAAGTTAGACCTTAATCCTATTGAGCATATATGGAGCCTTCTCAAAAGGCGTGTAAGATGTCGTATACCTGCTCCAACAACCTATGCAAAGATTCGAATGGCTCTTATTGAGGAATGCACCTTATTTCCCCAAAGAGATATCCAAAACGTGATCAGTTCTATGCCAAATCTAATAATGAGTGTCATCTAGAACCGTGGTGGTCACACATTAATGAAACGAGTGATACTTTCGTTTTATTGACTCTATAATTCAATTATTGTTATAACTATAACTCTAATGGTATGTCGACATTTTCAATATATTTATTATTTTCTTAATTTTTCCTTGTTTTTCATTTGTTACTAATAGTGGAGTCACTGAAGGTTTTCACCTCCGATTTCGTTGAACCTCCATCGATTTTCATGAAAATTGGTGAGTAATTAGAGGATACCTCAAGGAACAAAGGTGACATGATGCCAACTTGCACTTTTACTCTAGGGGTGGATGCCACCCCTTCTCGGGGGTGAAAATTATTTTATATAGAGGATAGAGGGACAAATTTTAAAGTTAAAGAGGGACAAAGTTATCAATATAAATCAATACTTTTTGAGTTACTAAAGACCAAAGATTTTATTTTTTCGTAAAAAAAATGCATGTTTTAAATCGGTTTTTCACGTATAACTCAAAAACTATAAGCTTTTACAAAATAGTTATTATTACTGAAATTGATGATAATAAAAAACTAAATACATTACTCACTTAAAGCACTAAACTAATTTTAGTTCAAAGTGAGTTATTGGCAATTGAATGTGTATTTTTTTCGACGGGTACTCAAATCTAAGTATTCAACCTTAAATAACGGGAAAACGATGCAATGTATAAAATATACCTGCTAATTATTTGTCAACGTATTTCGAAATACCTATTAAATGAGCTTCAGAACAAGTTAATAGCGTCAAAATTAAGCAAGTTATGATGAAAATAAAAGAACCCTTTCGAATTTTTTAGGAAAAGTGAAAAATAAAACCTACGCCATTTCCACAAAAATTAAAATTTATAGTAATCCTTACAAGAACTTCTTTATATTAGCATAAGTAATGATTTCAATAATTTTGACCGATTTAGAATGCATATTTTTGAAAAAAAGATGTGATTTAAAAAAATCATAATTTATAAAATTATTGTAATTTTCACATTCTTTTAATAATAACTCCAAAAATACTCAATATACGTAAAAGATGAAATATACCCAAATTTTAGTTTCTTCTGTGCCAAATATTTTACCTGTTTTACTATTTCCATAGGATAAAAAATAACCGAGATATAAACGTTTAAATCTTAAATTTTGCTGTGAAAACCATGCAACCGGGGCCATTTAACCTTTTATTTTAAAAAAAGTAAATTGTCTAAAAGACTAAATTCAACGTGGTTAAATAGCCCTTAGAATTATCTTTCAAACTGTTTTTAGATAAACGTGATATCGCAAAAAAAAAATTGAGTTTATAAAAAAAAACATTTTTGGAAAAATTTTTAAAAGATAAATTTTGAAAAAATTTTGATGCATAAATTTTAATGCTGTCAACATGTTCGGGGGTTCATTTGATATATATTTTTAAGTACTTTGACAAATGTTTAATAAGTTTATGTTATAAAATGCATTTACCCGTTTTATCAGCTTGAATACTTAGATTTTTTTACTCGCCGAAAAAAATATATATTCCATTACCTATAACTTACTTTTAGTTAACATTAAAAGGTTTTTCTAGCAAAGGGTTTATTTCATTTTTTATTAGATTCAATTTTGGTAATTATAACTTTTTTTGTAAAAACTTATAGTTTTTGAGTTATTGATGAAAAATCGGTTAAAACATGCATTTTTCTCAAGGAAAATTAAAATCTTTCATCTTCAATAACTCAAAAACTTTTCATTTATTTTAATAACTTTATATAATAAATTTTGCTTAGAATTTGTCCCTCTATCGAATTGTGGGGTTATTTTCAAAAAAATAATTTTCACCCCCGAAAAGGGGTGGCATCCACCCCCAGGGTAAAAGCGCAAGTTGGCACCATGTCACCTTTGTTTCTTGAGATATTCTCTAACCACTCACCAATTTTCATGCAAATCGATGGAGGTTCAACGAAATCGGAGGTAATAGCTCATATGCACCTTCAGTGACTGCCCTATTGGGACCGTGCAAGTTCGGCAAAGCGACACCTATTTCTACGCTCTGTACTTTTATTCGCACTTTTAATTATATTGGCGAATTATATTAGTCCTGGTTGCTGGATAATTGTCAAGGCCTTAGTCCAAAAAAATAATAAGAAGAAAAAATAAGATGCAGGTTATGTTATGCAAACATAAACAATTGTATGTAGTAAATAAAATTAGTTATTAAAATGCAGTACTGCAAGCAAAATACAATTAATTAAATTTACCTTTATATAATAATTGCATATCATATCAGTATTGTGGAGCAATATATAATTTTTCTGCTCCAATGACAGAAGCTATGAAATATACGTCAATTTGACAATTTCAATTGACAATATGAATTATTTAAGAGAGTTGCAATATTTCTCCGCGACTCGCGCACGGTCGTTTCTCGTTTCCCTTCCAAGTACTTGCACACCGCGAATAATAATAATGTCGGATTATATGTGCTACAAGAGTAACTGACTCAATACTCAATACATTTAATTCTATATTAATAAGAAAAAATAAAAAGATGGGTGGCACGTGTTCTCTGACGCACAGTGTATATTTAACAAAAAATCTCCTCCTAGGATTAAACTTAAGTTTAAAGATATTATAGCTCAGCTGTTTTGGGAAAAACTAGGTATTATTTAAATCTCTTTAATCTCAATACTTACATCTAGGAAGGGCCAATGAATAGGTACATTCTTTAAGACCATCCTCAATTTCAGTATCTTCCGATTCAAGCACAGCCTTCTGTTTCTCAAATTCTTCATCTGAAATCTCTTTTCCATTTTTACACCTAAAATATTATTAAAAATCCATGAAATATTATTAAAGATATATCACTTAAAATATCAACTAACCAAGCGATATCTGGAACAGGATCACCAACAATGACAGCTTTAAATGCTGCGGTAGTTTTCTTAACTATTGATTGATCTTTTAGTGCTTCTTTTATTTTAGGGCGTCGCAACTCTTTTTCAGCTAAAATAAAAGTAAACTATTGATTTGTAACGTTCAACAAAATAATCTTATATCCACTAAAAGCATGTAAATTAACAAAATTTGATGATATTTAAGAAAAAAGTGTTCAACAGAGAAAATAATCGATATCTTTGAACTGTATGAAAGTAAGCAATAGAAACACACTGACTGTTTGAACAATTAGAGGAAAATAGAATAAGAAAATACCAGGATGAGCAAGCTGCATCACATTTCCTAAAAAACTTATTTGAAACATAAACGATCTTGAAAAAGCAATCATTATTTCTTAATAATAATTATATCAAAGTTTTTGTTATATAACAGGAAATTTTGACTATAGAAATAATTAGAGCAATGAAAGAGCTAGGAGTACCAAATCAGTTGGTAAATTTATAAAAAAACTAACTCTTGAAAAAGTTGAATGTAGAGTAAGGATCTAGGGGAATTGTCTGAACCTTTTAAAATGAATAAATGACTGCGCCAGGAAGACCCTCTGTCACTAATCACAACCACCGATTCAATATAACAAATTAATGTAAACCCTTGCTTATGCTGACGATATTAATATTGTTGGGATAACGGAAAACGTTGTACGAGATGCGTATGCATTCCTAGTGAAAATGCAACATAACTGATACTAACATATTATCAACTGGTAACAAATATTCTGATTCGACTTAAGGTAATGGGAAAGACTTTATAATGTAGAGAAATTTTGGAACGAGAACTAATGCCTGCTTGCACCAACAGATCTTAAGCTTAAGATGTGCCTTAAGCTTACCTTTCGAAACATAATGCTTTGCACCATTGAGTATTAGATCAATTTTCAGCTTGCCACAATGATGTGCAAATCGAAAAAATCGTGTAAGAATCGAAAATTATGGTGCAACGTAAGTAAGATACAGTGCGCTGGAATAAGTGCTACCTCCCATATGAACTCATTTATTTTTAGCACATAAGCAAAATGCTCGGACAGGTCGATTTTTAAAATAATCATAGTATATTATGGCATCAATGTTTCGAACTTTACGCGATCCGTCTTCAGGTGACAGTCATAACTTTGATTTTTTTTAAATGGGAAAGTACTGATAAAAAAATGTATAATACTTGGGCAAAATTTCGGTCAAATGATTTTTAAAGCATTAATTTTTTTCGAATCCTGAGAAAATTAATGAGTATTTTTGATAAATTTAAACGCAAAATGAAAGATTGCATTATCACCGAGGGCCAAAAGTTCCTTAGAAGAAATAAAAAGTTTCTTTTGAATGATATATTTGAACTTAAAAATCATACTAAATTTTCTCTTCGTTTTCACCCCTGTAACTTATTAAAATAAACATTATAGAAGATTTTAGGGAATTTCGGCATTCAGTAATAATGTAATCTTTCATTCTGAGTTTAACTTTTTCAAAAGTTCTTATTAATTTTCTCATGATTATAAAAGAAATGAATGCATTTAAAAAGTATTGGGCCGGAATTTTGCGCCAGTATTATACATTTTTGTAATCAGTATTTCAAATGTTTTTAAATGAAGTGTCACATGATCTACTTTCATTTATTTTTTTGAAGGTATATGTACGTATTTTAGGTAGATGCTTGAGATAAGGCAAAAAACTGAACTTTAGAAGTCATAATAAGTTTTGGTGAGTTTTTCCCGAAAAGTGTTTCATTTTTTAGTTATTTCTCGTTGAAATATGCGATTTGGAATTTGACGAACAAGAACGTAATTTCCATGAGCTTCAATTTTACTTCTCCTAGGTCTATGACTAGACTATCATGAATATGCCATTTTTTTCGTTTTTTTTATAAGCTACATTTTTGATAACAACACTTTTCCCGCTAAAATTAGTTTTTGAGTTATTTTCAAAAAACCGCCTAAAAATGTGTTTTTTTTGTTGAAAAATAAACATTTTCACTCGTAAATAACTCGAAAAGTATTGATTTAGTTACAAAACTCTACAGAACAAAAGTTGATTAGTCAGTTTATCCATTTCCGGACTTACTCCTATATTTTTTCACCCCCCGAGAAGGGGCAACTTTCACCAACGCAAAGCAAAAACAACCAACAGCACAAGTCCAACTTTGAAGTGAAGGGAAGTAGAACCTAAATCCAAATTTTCATGCAATTCGGTATTTCACCTTCATTTACTGGGTTATGGGTACAATAGAAGATACTGAAGATAGCTATAGTAGTAGCGATATTTTCCGAGACTTTTTTGCTCTTGCAAATTCATTACTTACATCGCTAAAATTTATACCATCAAACATTTCTTGTTCAATGGCTAATATTGCTAGCCCAGGCCAGGCAATCTTTCTTGAAGCATTATTGCTCACCAAAAGCTACAGATACAGGCAATGTCAAAAGAATTCTTAGTGAAATGCTTACGTTTGAAAGGGTGGAGATTAAATTGTTTTAAAATATATATTGTAAAATACTTAAGGGGTCAGTATCATCAAGTAATGAAAATAACTTTAGCGCTTTAATGTTATTAAACAAATGATTAGAGTTTATATCCTTATTATTCTGAACTATCAGTCTTTCTTCAAGAACAAAACAACGTTTTAAAAGTTCGCTGTCACTTAATTTAAATATATATGTTTCGTGTGTACCTACATATTTATACCTAATCCTATTTAATTTCTCAACTTTTGTTTTAAATGATTTTTTTTCAGTTTTTGACCCTGGGTTGCGGCGCCCCTAAAGGATGGTGTCCATTGTACACATGGTAGCCCGTGTCCATTGTACACATGGTAGCGGGGGCCCTGTACTTTCCCATTCAAAAAAATCAAAGTTATGAGGGTCACCTGAAGAGGGGTTGCGTAAAGTTCGAAACATTGATGATATAATTTACTATGATTATTTTAAAAATCGACCTGTCCGAGCCTTTTGCTTATGTGCTAAAAATAAATAAGTTAATACAACACTTATTCCAGCGCACTGTATAAAGCGGCCCTATCTAAAAGCTGAGCTGGAGCTTAAGATTTGTTGGTGAAATCAGGCATAAAAGAGGCAAATGTCTTGAACAGAAAGAGAAAACAAACACAAACCACCTATTATCGTGAATATATATGTTTTCTGTAACAATAACTTACGTGTGACATCTAGAACTGCTTGCTGTACCACCTTTCCTACAGGATTACTCAAAATACATTGATACACGCCAGCGTCTTTCAATTCGAGCTTCTTGATCTCCAACTTGTACTCATCACCGTTTTGTGAGATATTCATTCTTAAGTTGCCATCTGGTTTCAGTTCTTTGCCGTCCAAAGTCCAAGTGGCCACTGGAGGAGGATTGGCGAAGCCTTTTACGATGTAAGTGATGTCGAGAGATTCCGGTCGGGAGCCGTCCTTCATGTTGGTTCCCAGAATCATAGGCTCAGCTGTGAGAGTTAGGGATGAATTATTTTTTGTTTTATATCTTGTTGCAAACATGAGAGTGTTGTTATGAGAGTGATTTAGTTGACTAAATGAAACATGTGTATAGAGTTGTAATATACATTTTTACAGACATGGAGTAAAAAAAGCTTATGAAACGTATAAAAGGTATATCTCAAAATTCACGTCCGAGCTTTGGGGACTTAGTTCAGGAGACTACAACAACCAATAGATACTTGTAAACTTTTGTATCATTTTATCTACAGTATATGTTTCCTACATTTAAAATCTTCTCCAACACTTTACTTTAAAAACTATTCACCCTTCTTCTTGTTTTTCTTGTGTACGGTTCACACTCCCTTTATGAAGATAATTGACTTATTCCAGTAGTGTAGGAAACAGAGGTTGAACCTTGCAAAATGGACACAAGTCCGGTTTTATTTTTTTTCTGGTATATCAACGGGTGCTTATTATGGGACTAACTTTTTCTTAAAAAAATTCGCTCCGGAACCCTCCTTTTCACCCCTTGAAAGGGGGTAATTTGTGGTTTTTGCGGAACGTAGCCCTTCCTGTACCTTTTGCAAAAAATTTATTTTATAGAAATATGAAGAAAACTATTTTTTCTACGATTTATTTCCCAACAGCATATGTCTATCACCCACCGTTTATCTAGTTTTTGATGCCAAAGACAGAGGAACATCATAACAGGACAGAAGCCATAAATCAGCTGCATGGAGAAAAGAATATAACCCAGATCTATGTTTTGTCTCAAAAGATACCAATGACAGACCACTAACAACTGCGAGAAGTGTCCTTGCAGACTTCCCACATACTCAACATCGTCCGGTGCTTATCACCATCGGAATATCAATTCCAATAATTAGATCATATCCTCGACCCAGGTGGAATCTTAGAAAAGCAAACTGGAAGAAGTTCTCTGAACAACTAGACCGGACCTTGAGCTGGGTCCCTCCAACCAGCAAACATTATGAGAGGTTTGTGGGCGCAGTAATAAGCACTGCCAAGAAAAACCATCCCTAGGGGGTATCGCAAAGAATATGTGCCTGGATGGACTGAAACATGTGAAGACTTATACACGAAGTTTCTCGAAAGTGGTGACCGGGAAATAGCCGATGAGCTTTTACACAACATCGATACGGCTAGACGCCAAAAATGGATAAAGACTGTCGAAAACCTTGACTTCAAAAAATCAAGCCGGCAGGCATGGTCCTTGTTGCGGAAAATTGGAGGAGCTAACCAGCTGGAATCCAGAGAGTCTAAAATGTCTCCTAACAAGGTTGCCTCCCATATAGTATCTCTATCCAGAGCTCCACGAGATCGAACACATACTACCAACGTGAAAAGAGACTTAAGGGCATTAAAACAAATGAACAGAACGAACTCCGAATATTCAGCAAGAATATTTATTTCTGAAATCACACATGCGCTGAAAGAAATGGAATCAGGTAAAGCACCTGGGTTTGATGGTATCCATCCAGAGTTCTTGATACACAGTGGTGCATACACGAAACAGTGGCTTGCAATGTTCTTTAATGATATACTTCAGTCAGGTAACATTCCTTTCTCACTTAAGCGAACAAAGATAATTGCAATTCCGAAACCGGGCAAATCAAACGATAAGCCAGAAAACTACCGCCCCATAGCTCTACTCAGCATGGTATATAAACTATTAGAAAAGCTTCTCCTCAACAGAATTAGTCACAGGATACTAGAAACTGTCCCCATTGAACAAGCTGGCTTCCGCCCTCATCGAAGCTGTACGGACCAAGTGATGTCATTAACAACTTTTATAGAAGCTAGTTTTCAAAAGAAACAAAAGACAGCAACAGTATTTATAGATCTAACAGCAGCATATGATACTGTTTGGAGACAGGGATTAATATATAAACTGGCCCGCATTATCCCCTGCAGAAAGATAATTAACCTCATTGACAACATGCTGACCAACAGAGCCTTCCAGGTTATAATGGGAAAGGAGACGAGTAGACAGATGAAAATTAACAATGGTCTTCCACAGGGTTCTGTCCTTGCCCCTTTACTTTTCAGCCTCTATATTGCTGACATGCCTGAAACCGAATCTCGGAAGTTTGGATATGCTGATGACTGGACCCTTGCAACAAGCCACCAATCTTTAGAAACTACAGAAATTACTCTCACGAATGACTTATCCATCCTCAGCGAATACCTTAAGAAATGGAGACTACAGCCAAGTACTACAAAAACTGAAGTATCAGCTTTTCATCTAAACAACAAGTTGGCAAACAGAGAATTACAAGCTGTTAAAACACAATAAATACCCGAAATACCTTGGGGTTACTCTGAACAGAACGCTCACATTCAGAGAACACCTGACGAAAACAGCAGCAAAATTGAAAACACGCAACAATATAATACAGAAACTCTGCGGCACTACATGGGGGTCCACAGCATCAACATTAAGATCCTCTGCTCTTGGCCTGATATATCCGGTGGCAGAATACTGTGCTCCAGTGTGGCTAAATAGCAGGCATACCCACCTGGTCGACACCCAACTAAACCGTACTATGCGTATGATAACAGGCACAATTAAGCCCACCCCTACAATGTGGCTACCTACCCTTAGTAATATAGCACCACCCAACCTACGCCGCGAACATGCATTGGTTAAAGAATATAACAAAATAATGGACAGTCGCCAGCTTCTAGTCCACAACGACATCCCCGATATTCTTGGAAACCGTCTCCGATCCAGGTTACCCCCTCTACAATCTGCTCAAGCGCTGCAGCAATCCAACTTTGACTTAAATACCCGATGGAGAGAAGATTGGGAAAGTAGGACAGATCCGCATTACCATAGTCTACCGGACATCATAGGGAAACCTGGCGAATTTGAACGTCCCCGTAAGATTTGGGCAGCCCTTAATCGAATTCGAACAAACTATGGAAGATGCGCCGACTCCCTCCACAGATGGGGTAAACTCCCCTCGCCTTCTTGTGACTGCGGCGCTGCAAGACAGACGATCAGTCACATTGTTCAGGACTGCCCACGCAGAGCATACACAGGCGACCCTATAGACTTTGTAATGGCAACCGAAGGGTCAATCGAATATATAAAAAAATTGGACATCTGTTTGTGATGCATTGTATAATGCATAAATCTAAATATATTCTGTGATATACTTAAGCCATACGCTAAATAAATAGTGGGGGTGGGGCCCCAAACTTGACAAGTTTTTAAAAAAGATGTTTAAAAAAAAAAATATTTTTCCCTAACTGTAATGGAAATTAAGAAGAAATCCTGCGGCAATTATTCACAAATAAGTGACTGATTTTTTGGTATAGTGTTCACTTAAGGGTAATTGCCCTTTTTTTCATTACAGGGTGTTACATTTTAAAAAACCCCCTTTTATACCATCTGAACCGTTTATGCTAGAGTAAAAATACTTTCAGCGATTACCCATGTACTGGTGCTATTTACAAATTTGTATAATGCACCCCCATTTTTTCCCCGAAGCCACCCCAAAAAAGAAGAATTAATAAAGAAAGTGATTTTCTTGGAATCCTTCACACATAATGCCCTTTATTAATATACTTAATATATCATTTTGTGCACTTTATTATTACCCAAGCATGGACACCAAAAGCGATTTCCTAGTGCAACCCCTGTAGCCAAAAAAAAAAAATAAATAAAATGGGGGATTGAAAAAAAATTCTTTTTTTTTCTTTTTGATCCATATGGGCATATGCTTCATCAATAGTGTTTTTCAAAAATATATATGGTTATTGCAACATCCCTGTGGAAACCACCCCTATCCTTGAAAATATACTGCAGAAACTACCCCTATCCCTTGGCGAGCATATTTTTACGATTTTCTCATTACCTATGCATTCTTCTTAAATAAAGCTTACACAAGGTTAAAGACCACTATTTACTCTAAAAATTAGGTCCTATTCATTTTTTTCGTATAAGCAACCGTTACGGCACAGTGGCGCCGTAAACTTCAGATATGCTTTGGCGGGATCAAGCTTTTGTTTTTTTTTCGTGACCTGTTCGTTTTATTAATAAAGTACTTATGTAAAATAAAACAACACAGTGTAACTTACAAATTATGACCTATGCAAATTTTACATTCTTTGCGCCCCAAAGCCACAGTGGTGGCCCAAAATCAATTTTTGCGTATTTTCGCCACCAACACGCATTTCATTGCATTAATGCTACCTTAATAGCACAATATTCACCCTTAGTGGTCGCTAAGCAGTGACTGATCCAGGGAGGGGTGACGGATCCAGGGAGGGGTATATTAATATTTTTATAAGAATGGCGTACTTTTATGCTTTAGCGACAGTGGCGGATCCAGCATCGTTAAGAGGGGGGTGTCAATTGGCTAAATTTCTATAAAAATAAAGGAATATTTTTATGATCTTTAAATATAATATCACTTGGTTTGAGAGGGGAGTGATTGCCCCCATCACCCCTCCCTGGATCCGCCACTGCTTAGCGACCACTTAAGGGTGAATGTTGTGCTATTAAGGTAGCATTAATGCAATATATTGCGTGTAGGTGGCGAAAATATGCAAAAATTGATTTTGGGCCACCACTGTGGCTTTGGGTCGCAAAGAATGTAAAATGTGCATAGGTCATAATTTGTAGGTTACACTGTGTTGTTTTATTTTACATAAGCTCTTTATTAATAAAACGAACACGTGACGAAAAAAAAACAAAAGCTATAGCCCGCCAAAGCATATCTGAAGTTTACGGCGCCACTGTGCCGTAACGGTTGCTTATACGAAAAAAAAATGAATAGGACCTAATTTTTAGAGTAAATAGTGGTCGTTAACCTTGTATAAGTTTTGTTTAAAAAGAATGCATAGGTAATTATAAAATCGTAAAAACATGCTCGCCAAGGGATAGGGGTAGTTTCTGCAGTATATTTTCAAGGATAGGGGTGGTTTCCGCAGGGATGTTGCAATAACCATATATATTTTTGAAAAACACTATTGATCAAGCATATGCCCATATGGACCAAAAAGCAAAAAAAAATTTTTTTTCAACCCCCCATTTTATTTATTCTTTTTGGCTACAGGGTTTGCACTAGGAAATCACTTTTGGTGTCCATGCATGGGTAATAATAACGTGCACAAAATGATATATGAAGTATATTAATAAAGGGCATAGTGTGTGAAGGATTCCAAGAAAATCACTTTCTTTATTAATTCTTCTTTTTTTGGGGTGGTTCCGGGGAAAAAATGAGGGTACATTATACAAATTTGTAAATAGCACCAATACATGGGTAATCGCTGAAAGTATTTTTACTCTAGCATAAACGGTTCAGATGGTATAAAAAGGGGTTTTTTTAAAATGTAACACCCTGTAATTAAAAAAAGGGCAATTACCCTTAAGTGAAACCTATACCAAAATATCAGTCACTTTTGTGAATAATTGCCGCAGGATTTCTTCTTAATTTCCATTACAGTTAGGGAAAATTTTTTTTAAAACATCTTTTTTAAAAACTTGTCAACTTTGGGGCCCCACCCCCACTAAACGGTGGGTGATAGACATATGATGTTGGGAAGTAAATCGTAGACAATATAGTCTTCTTCATATTTCTATAAAAGAAATTTTTTGCAAAAGGTACAGGAAGGGCTACGTTCCGCAAAAACCACAAATTACCCCTTTTAAAGGGGTGAAAAGGGGGGTTCCGGGACGAAATTTTTTAAGAAAAAATTAGTCTTATAATAAGCACCTCTTGATATACCAGAAAAAAAAATAAAACCGGACTTGTGTCCATTTTGCAAGGTTCAACCTCTGTTTCCTACACTACAGATACAGTTGAGTCCCTGAATCTTTACCCGTGCGTCATCATTTAAAACATACGAAATAAGTCGACGATAAGTCGGAAATTGAATTTACTAAACGCAACATCAAGTCACTTACTGTCACTTGTTGTTGCGTTTAGTAAATTTCAATTTCCGACTTATCATCGACTTATTTCGTATGCTATAAATGATGACGCACGGGTAAAGATTCAGGAGCTCAACTGTACCTACGGTATCATAAGGATTAAGCTTTGGTAGGTTGCCCAAGTTATCGAGCCTAGGTGACCTAGTACATCGGAGTATTTTCCAAAAATTTTTTTACGCATCTGGGTCTTGAAAGCAGTAGACTCAGCTGTTTTATGTCCTATAAAAAGTTCTTTAGAATGGCTGCAGTAATAGAAACAATAGTATGTATCGTTTGGGTAATTTCCATTCTCCGTTTTCTCTTTATTTGTATCTTAGATGTTTGCATTTGCCGATCTGCTTGTAGTAGTTAACATGCAGATTATTGTTGTTAGTTATCGCTACACCAATCAGTGTTGTTTGTCTAGTTGGTTTATCAACTACTATTAGATTCGGTCTATTATGTGCCATGTTAGTTGTTCAATAAGTACAGTATAGTACCGCTTGTAGTTGTCACGTTCAAGTATTCTGTCAGGGACGCATTGATAATAAGGGAGATGATCGGATTGGAGAAGTCCTAGTTCATTGGCTACTTCTTGGTCAATAATCTTTCCTATTGAGTTAATGCGTTCTTTATAATCAGTTCCGATAAACTCGTGGAAGTTTAGTTACCCGTTCTAAGACGTTTTATTATTATAAATACATAAGTCTATTTTTTAATAATAACGAAAAGGGTTGGAAAATGTTTCGTCCTTATTGTTCAATTGATTGTATTTTCCTGAACTAAGACATTTTATATAGGTGGGATAATAATGTTGATCTACTACTTATGGATATGTAATGATTATAACATACTAAGAGGTTACTTCAGTTTGCTAAAAGAAAGCATAAAATAAAAAAGAACTTAACTAGGTACAAATTTATGTATGTGTAATAATATTTGGATCCAATGAGGTTTGGATGAACTTCCTTTCTAACTACCTTCCGGAAATCATCGCTTAAATGCTATAAAATGGTATTTTTAAGCGCAGGATGTTTAATCATTAAACATTAACAAAAAAAAAAAACAAGTATATCGAAAGTATTACATCATTTTTAGGATTAGTAGAAAGAATATGTTAGATATAGACTTACCTTCTATAATTAATTATAGTGCTGCGGAAGTGTGTTAGAGACCAAGCTGGAAGCATGCCTACAATATGCGAATTTAGTCACGTACACAAGGTTTTAATTGTATGTTATTAATTGTTTATTTGATAATTGTTTTAAATTATTCAAAAATGTACTAGAAATCATTTTATTTTAAAATTCTGAAGATTATATAAACATTGTTACTTTCTGGTTCATCTTGACGCAATCTTAATAGCGGATACAACAGAAACAATCGATGTAGGTAAAGAATAAAAAAATAAACATCGAATATACAGGGTAGCCGGAAAATCCCTTTACAGTTATAATAATAGTTTTTCAACACCACGCCAATGTTACCTTTGTTGTTTTTTTTTTCAACACCAGCTTTGTTGTTCGTTTCCATAGCTTTCTGTTATTTGTCAACTTCTTCCAGTCTATTATTGCCTTTACTTTTAGATCTTCTACTACCGCTTCTCTCCATCGCTTTCGTGGTCTTCCTCTCTTTTTTTTATAATCTGTTACTCTCCATGCTATTTTCTTTACCACTCTGTCATAGTTCATTCTTTCTATATAGCCCAGTCACTGCAACCTTCTTGATTTTATTACGCTATCTATTTGTGGTTCTTTGTAAATATTATAAACTTCGTCATGTGTTCTTCTTATACACCCATTCTCTGTTCTCTTCCCTCCTAATATTCTTCTGAGTATTTTGTTTCCCCATCTTCTTACTGTCTATTTTGTTGTTTGGTTGAGTATTCAGGTCTCACATCCTATGTTGCTCTTGGTCTTATTATAGTCTTGTAAATCCTAAATTTCTTATTCCATGAGAGCTCAGAGAACTGCTAACACTTTATTCTCAACAAGATGTCAATCCATCCCATTTTGTTTTCACTGTCCACAACCGAGTGAATGAAATCTTTCCACACCGATAGATTGGACGAGGTTCTCCAAAATGTCCTATACCAATGCCTTGGCCTCCAAGAAGTCCAGATTTGACATCGTCGGAAAATGCAGTGTGGTGTTTCATTCAAGAGAGGAGGTTAGAACATGTTTCCAATTAGGACTTGCGAAACGGAGTTCGCCAAGCTTTTACATCAGCTGCTCCGGACATGAGCCGGATGAACATACGACCATGGCGTCGGATCAAGTTGTGTTGCGACAATAGATGTAAGCATGCCAATGTTTTGGATAAATAAATAATAATCAATAAGTAACTCACAAACAAAATTATGTTATTATTTTTTCACTGTGTAGTATAACAAAAACAATTCATTGATGTAAAAGGACTTTCCGACCACCCTATAGATATGAAAATTATTGATTTTGAAATGCCAAAACAGCGATGTTGACTGGAGCGTTTCAAGACTATAAACATTACCAAAAGCTAACACTACCCGTTCATTTCGGAATTTCATGAAAATTCTTTCGCTTCATTCTTAAATTAGTTCCCACATAATAATGCTGTGCCAGAGCCATCGAGCAAAAAATTCTTTGAATATATTGAACTTGCTCCATTACCATAAAATTCATTTTATGATTTTATAACATTATTACAGGAATGAGCAAAAAGTTTCCTAATAAACTATTAACTTTCATTAACAATTGCTTGTTTGTTTTTACATATATTTTTCTACATTATACAATATTTATTCTAGGCAGCAATGGGAGACTTAGAAAAAGAAATAAAACGTGTTTGCTAACATTATTTGATAAAATCGAGAACGCGAGTGAAAATGAATCACTGATAGATATGAATACCCTTTAGATCCAGAGCTGAATAAAATGCAAAGTGATTCATAGTCTGATGATTGCTACGAACCAATGACCAACAATTGCAACTTCAAATTAATAAGATTCATCTGTGGCCGAAGACGAAGACTCCTCTTACATTTTACGTTATTAGGTATGTCCACGAGCCAAAGATGTTAAATGCAAAAGTGGTAAAAATTGTAAAATAATTTTTTTTTGAAAATATCAAAATACCTTTTATTTTCAACGTGGAATGAAGTTAACACTTCTGTTGTATGTAGGCATATGAATTTATTTAAAAATCCTTAAAATTTATCCACGAAGGAGTGGAAGTACAAAACGTTTTCGGTCAGACTGACCATCATCAGTGTAAACGTCCAGTGTACAAGTAATTGACTCTAGCCCTCTTCAATAGGTATAAAAACCTCTAAAATACATTACTGTTACATTCTATATTAAAAACTGGTCGACATTAAGTCGATGTCTTAAGATTTAAAGATCACATGTGAATGTATTTCATCCTTGCTCGAAAATTGCACAAGGTAAGTACTTGTGTTCAGGTGAGAGGTTACGAACCAACAACCAACAGTTTTAAGGATTTTTTAATAAATTCATATGCCTACATACAACAGAAGTGTTTACTTCATTCCACGTTGTTATATTGAAGGTATACAGCCAACTACAGGGTTTACCCCCTTTTTAAAGTTTTACCTTTTATTTTGTTTAGGTACGTAATAGGTTTATTATGTTACCTAATAATCAGTGTCAATAAAGTTTTTAATTAAATGTTATAAATGATTTGATGACAATTTTTATGTTATTATTTTAATAAAAATATTTTATGACTAATAAAAAGTAGAAAAAAGTGAATTATAGTAGGTTTTCTTGAAAAAAAAAGCAATACAAAAAACGAGTAATTAAGTCATAACAAACAAGCACGTGTAACGCAGGGTTAAGGGCACTCAACAATATTTAGAATAGTCAAAACAACCATGATTAGAAAGGCAAATGGAAAGAGATAGAGAAATAATCAGGAAAATATTAAAATAAACAAGAGCAGGTCCAGTGACAAAAAAAAGGAAAGTCATTAAGCAGGACCCAAAGCTCAAATGCAGAAACAAGCTAAAAAATATTTATAATTTTCAACTTCTAGAAGATGCCTTTACTATTACATTATGTACGGTAAAGCACATAATTCTTCTTTTTTTACAAAGTTATTAGTAAATAAAATATGTAATGAGGATATTATTGGTTATATAGCAATAGTGGAAAATTATACATACAGTGTACTTGAAAGTAAGAGTGAAGTTAGACATTAATTTCTAATATATTTAAAACATGTTTTCTACCTTCAACGCCAGACAATCTTCCTGACATATCATCCACTAAGCTTCTTTGTCTTTTGGCTTTCTTAAGCAAATCTTCAGTTTCCTCGTCGATTTCTTCTTCGTATATTTTTTTTCCCTTCTGACTTTGCTGCCGTTCCAGAACTTTTTCTTCTTTCTGTTTCATAGAGCTATCGTCAATCTTTGAATCTTGAACTTCCTCTATAGTAGCCTTTATACCCTTCTTTGGTCGTTTTTGATCTTTACTTAGATCAGTTTCGTCAGGTGTATGAGGCGGTTTAGTCAATTTTTCGTCTTCGATAATATCAATGTCTTCCTTAGTAGCTGAAATACCCCGTTTAAGTTTCTTATTTTGTTCGATTTCAGAAAGTTTTCTTTGTTTGGGTGTAAGACCATCATCTTTGTCTAAAACTTCAATATCTTCTTTACTAGCAGCTACTGCCTTTTTGGTCTTCTTTTCAAGACTCTTTTCTTCAACTGGTGTCGGTTCTGACTTTATTTCCTCCGTAATTTCTTCGATTGTCAGAGACATACCATGTTTACGTTTCGGTTTTGTTACTTCCTTCTCTTCAATAGCTTTTGATTTATTTTTCGCTGCATCTAGTTCAATATGTTCTGCTTCTTCAACTTTCCCTGAGTTAGCTCTTTTCAAAGGTACTGGAGATTGCGGTTCCTCAATTATAGGTTCTGGAGATTTCACTTCTGCTTCTTTGACTTCGATCGACTCTTTAGAACCTAGGATTTGTGTAAAAAGTTATTGTGTTTTCTTTGTTAAAGAATAGTGTATGTGTTTGATAAATAAAGTTAAATTTGAGCAATGTTATATGATTGCTTTAATTAGAGAAGTAGCTCTAACAAAACAGCAAATATCTACATTGTAAGCTCTGAGCCATAACAGCAAAATACAAAAAGTATACTGTTGTGTGTATACCTGTTGACTACAAAAGGTAACTTTTACATAAAATTGTATAAAAATACTAGTTTTGTTGGGTGTTTGGAAAAAAATAAAAAATTAATGGTGATTAAGCAAGAAAAATTGGCATTTTGCTTAGATATACAGTACAGTACAAATATCTTGGGAATAAATAAAACCAGGTGGCCAAAAATCGAGAAAATCCAAGTAAACAATTATACTTTTGACCATTTTGGAAATGACGATCCCAGCTATTATAATGGTGTTGGTATTGTGGTGTTATGCAAGATCCTGGAACAGATCGTTAAATTTATTCGAGCCTACACTCCAACAGCTGATAAACCAGAATCAGATAGCAAATCTTTCTACGCGGAAATAAAACAAATGATGTCTCAAACTAACAAGGATAAAACTATTTTTATCCTAGGGGCCTTCAACGTAAAGATAGGCAAGGGAAGATCGCGATGACACTTTCGTGAACATATACTAGTGGATTAAGAAACGAAAGGGGAGGTAACCCAGTCTCATTCTGCCAGGAGGAAAAAGTTTTAAACTCTTACACGTAGTTCAAATAAGGCGCCTATTCACGTGGATATCTTCCCAAGACCACCCATGTGATCACAGAACGATAATGTCGGCCTGATAGTCAAGCTGGCTAGGTGGGAGAAGCGCTTTGATTTCACTGTGCGGTCGATCCCCGGTTAGGACACAAAAGTTTAATGTCTTTTCAAACATGAATAACCATTTTCAATTTCGTTGCAAAACGAAAATACAGCCGCACCATATTCTAGTCAAATCAGAGAGTGCACCAAGCACCTCTACCGGTTTCGAAACTTAGTAGTCTCTCATCAGGAGGCACATATGCTGCTCTCTCTGATCCAACCGAAACAAACCCCGGCGTGCAGTCACGGATTGCAACGAACGAAATGGCATAGATGCCCTAGCGGTAACTGCTAGCAAAAGACTAAGTTTTCACTCTAATGGCATGTAAAACAACATAATGTTACTCTACATCCCACCAGACTGAAAACAATGAGAACCTTCTCGGGAAGCCAATGGGATGCCTCGGAGGTGCAACCAGAGAAGGTTCCCATTGTTTTCAGTCTGATGGAATGTAGAGTAACATTATGTTGTTTTATATGCCATCAGAGTGAAAGCTTAGTTTTTATTAGCAGTTGCCGCTAGGGCATCTATGCCATTTCGTTCGTTGCAATCCGTGACTGTACGCCGGGGTTTGTTTTGGTTGGATCAGAGAGAGGCATATGTGCCTCCCCATGAGAGACTAATAAGTTTCGAAACCGGTAGAGGTGCTTGGTGCACTCTCTGATTGGACTAGAATATGGTGCGGCTGTATTTTCATTTTGCAACGAAATTGAAAATGGTTATTCATTTTTGATTTGCATCTTTACTCCGAGGTACGACGAGAACCATTCTCGTTGGAACTTTACCGCGCTGAGCAGATGGGTTGTGAATTATAAATTGTAAAATTCCCTCATCTTCCTTAGTCTCAGCATCCGTATGGCTTTCAAATTGTAGAAGCCTCGGTGGTGTAACCATAGAAGGTTCCCATTGTTTTCAGTCTGGTGGGATGTAGAGTAATATGTTGTTTTATATGCCATCAAAGTGAAAGCTTAGTCTTTTAATGTCTTAGTTTAAAGCCCAAATAGCGAAACCTGCCACCGAATCTAACCTAAATTATGGATGCGCAGTACGGCAAGAGATAGGGCTTGCAGCTCGTGTTACTCTGTCCATGGATCCCTACCGGAAGAGCGTAAACATAGCCAAATAAGAGCTGTACTACATAAATGTAGAGTCAGACAATGTTGTGTACTGAGCCTCATTTTTTTAAAATAGGCTATCATGAGATATACTGATCAACTGCTTAATATTCCCAATAGTGACCTACGGATGTGAATCTTGGACCATGAGACCAACGGAAAGAAGAAAGAACGCAACTTAAAAAATGTTCTGTTGGAAACAAATGTTACGAATTCCTTGGATCGACAGTAGGACAAACGATTCAATTTTAAGAGAGATAAAAGTTGGCGAACAAATCTCCGGTAAAGTTCATCTCCAATAATTAAAATACTTTTGACATGTTATGAGAGCAAACACAGAAAATATGGAAAAAGTCACTATACAAGGAAAGCGAAGATCCGAAGATTACGAGGAAGATCCCCAACAGGATGGATCAAATTAGAGGAATATGCAAAAGACCTATGCATAAGTTACAAGAAATGACCAAAAACAGAGATATTTGAAGACAGACAATACACGACATCACGTCGACTACTGCGCTCTTTACAGGAGGTCAGGATTGAAGAGAGATCATGAGATAGTATCCCAAAACTCACTAGAAGGAACAGATGTTAGCATAAAAGTGAAGCATAAAGGTGAATGGAATATTATATTGATAAATAATTTAAGATACGCCGATGACACATTTATATCTGCAGACAATTTCTATGGCTTGTCGTGTTTACTTAACATAATATCAGTTGAACGTTGAGGAATACACCTTTACGATGAACTCAGATATGATGATACCAGAACTAATCTTCACTGAGAAGATTAACACAATTATACCATCTAGAGAAAAAAAAAGTCTCAAATATTAATGGGGACTTAATATGGTTCACTGATGGATCTAAAACTGCCCATGGTACTGGATCATATCATAAAAATAATGGAGAACCACTCAAGGGCAAATCCAGTCTAAAAAAATAATCAAGAATATTGATAAAAAAAGTCGAACAGTTTGATGAACCTCAATAAACGAGATCAAAACGGTCACTGAAATGGTGGGTGGACATTGCCGTTTAAGAGATCACCTATACAAACTAAAGATGAATAAACCATGGTGCAGAAAGTGCGAAATAGAAAAAGAGACTGCCATATACACTCACCGGCACAAAAAACCGGCACCCCAAAAAATGGGTCATTTTTAATGCCTTGTATTTCCTAAACCTGATATCCGATTTAAGTATTTTTTTTAATATGTTATAGCCTTATTCTTTATCAATATCGCTGTAATAATATTGTTGCTAGACAAGTCAATTGTCATTATATACAGGGTGTACGAATCAAACTGTGTTTTTTTTCTCAAACTATGTGAATCAAACTGTGGAATGTTCTAGCTTTTATAAAATACTGAAATTAAAACCCAACTATATCCTCCAATTTTCTTAACATTCTGTTTTTTGATTCATTAGCTTATGTTGGATAATAAAAAAGTTAGGCACTTTAACAACTACCCCTGTTTTTCGTCAATACAGGGTGTTTTTAAATAAGTACGGCAAACTTTAAGGGGTAATTCTGCATGATAAAATAATGACAGTTTGCTTTATAAACGTATGCCCGCAAATGCTTCGTTTCCGAGATAGGGGTGTTGAAATTGTTCTTACAAACTGACGATTTATTTATTGCTCTAAAACGGTTTATGATATGCAAATGAAATTTGGTAGATATTAAGAGGTAGTTATTGCGCATTTTTTGGCATACAATTAAGAATTTTATATTCACCATTGGCGTGCATACGGGATATATCTAAAATGTTTATACCCGTATGCACGCCAATGGTGAATATAAAATTCTTAATTGTATGCCAAAAAATGCGCAATAACTACCTCTTAAAATGTATCAAATTTCATTTGCATATCACAAACCGTTTTAGATCAATAAATAAATCGTCAGTTTGTAAGAACATTATGCACTCTGAGCAAGAACAACTGTGGATTTAATGGCGCGTCCGCATTGGTAATTTTTTCGTGCGTATTGAACTAATGGTTCGTCGTAAATTTTTACCAGTGAGGACGTGGTGCTCAAATCATTTGATCTTGGCTCGAAAACGATAACCGATGGAGCATGTGCGTTGTGTGCGTCGAAAATGCATGCGTCCGATTTATGCGACGTCCACACTAGCACAATTTACTTCGAACACGCAAATATTTGCGACGAACAGCTGGTACGCACGAAAAATTTGCACAGCATAAGGTTAAAGCTGAATTGCAACGGTGAGAGGCTAAAATAAAAGAAATAAATGAATTGAGTAGAAAGGTACTTTAAAAGTTTAAAATCATTTACATAATTCCCAGCTGAACGCTTTTGGCTTGCAAAGACATCTTTAGAGATATGGTGAAATTAAAAAATAGTAAGAGTAGTAGTTTTAGCAGTATAAAAGAGGAACAAATTTTTTCATTACAATTTAAAAAACGTTAAAAAAGTTATTAAAATGAGAGCACGAAGAACACATTAAAAGTGTGTGAAAGTATCCATCCATTTGGAGAGAACTGAGGCGACAGGCAGACACTGTCTTTTGTAAAGTTTAGGCAGAATAGTTATTTTCCTAACTAGTGCGGAAAGTGATACTTTCACGCATGAGACTGCCGTTGACCCGAACGACGCGATAGCGGAGTTCGGGCAAGCAGTCGATTGCGGGGAGGGCACTTTCCGCATGAGTTAGGAACAATATTTTTTCTAGGGCCGTACGTTTGGAAAAAAGCCACAAAAAATATAGGTCTGGATCCCGCGTATGAAAAAAAAGTTGATTAATAGCAAGCTGAAAATTTGTTAATAGCTTAATGGTGTCTAGTCGGATAAACATTGATATATGGGAACACTGGAACAGGGGCAGATTTAATTGTGGAACAGGTTAAAAATTTGGAACGGTCACACCACGAAAACGGCACATTTATTTTGTCCGACAGAACAGACTTAAACTCTTCGAACAGAGATTAAACTCTCATGCAAAAATCAGACCGCTATTTATCACCAAATGGTCGTTTTAATGAGTGGAACATGTAGAATATGTCAAATGACAGGAATTATGACAGGTGATAAATAGCAGTCTGATTTTTGCATGAGAGTTTAATCTCTGTTCGGAGAGTTTAAGTCTGTTCTGTCTGACAAAATAAATGTGCCGTTTTCGTGGTGTGACCGTTCCAAATTTTTAACCTGTTCCACAATTAAAACTGCCCCTGTTCCAGTGTTCCCATATATCAAAGTTTATCCGAGTAGACGCCCTTAAGCTATTAACAAATTTTCAGCTTGCTATTAATCAACTTTTTTTTCATACGCGGGATCCAGACCTAATAGAGTCATATCAATTTTTATTTAGGAGTGAAAATACACAAATTAATTCTTTGACAAGGTTGTCAAAACCAAACTTTCAATATAATGGGTTACCAGGACGACGATATTGGTTTCCATGACGACGATTTAAAACCATTGTAATTGTCTACTGATTTGACTTTTAATTATTATGTCAAAATAATTTTATTTCATCGAATTATTGCGTTAATTTCATTAAAACATGAACACAATAAGATACATTTAAAATAAATTAGTACATAATATCTAAATATTAGGTTATTGCATGTATTGGACGACGATATTGGTTTCCATGACGACGATTTAAAACCATTGTAATTGTCTACTGATTTGACTTTTAATTATTATGTCAAAATAATTTTATTTCATCGAATTATTGCGTTAATTTCATTAAAACATGAACACAATAAGATACATTTAAAATAAATTAGTACATAATATCTAAATATTAGGTTATTGCATGTATTATAGTATATTAGAATGCCATATTAGGAGGTATTCTACTTTCCCGCACGCCGTGCGGGAAAATTTACTTTCACGCACGCCGGCGCCGTGAGGGAAAGTGCAACTTTTGGAAACGAAATGCGTGCTAGAAAGTGGCTTTTTAAACACGGTCGTAGAAAAAAGCTTTTTAAATTTTGATGAAAAAATTTATTCCTCTTTTTGAATAATGGGTTACATCTTTCGTAGTAAAACTTTTTAGGATTTGACCATTATAGCTTTTCAGATGGATTTGTAAGCCGAAAGTACTTTTTTAAAAGTACTTTTCCTTTCCAATTTATTCATTTGTCATATAACTGCATATAAAACATACATATAGGGTGTTTGGTAAAGAATGGGCCATAGCTTAACCTTCCTGAGCTTAAAATAGGTCGATTTAAGCTAACTTACCTTAGTACGAAAGTTGATAATAACCGAAATACAGCGTGTCCAAGTTAAATTTTATTTTATTTATTCTTAAATATTTCCTAACATGCATGGGATAATAACACGAAATTTGGTAAGCGGGGATTTTTGGGACGAGAAATCTAAATTCGCCACCAAAAATGATGTATTACCCAGAGGGCGCCACATACGTATTTCAGCGCTCATTCAATATGTTCAATTTTTTTATCCCCAATCTACATATTTTTGAATCAAAACTTTCATTCTCTTAATACTTTTACTTAAAAAAGATATTATACTACATTCATCTCGCTAAACTCAACTGTTTCCGAGATAAACGCATTTTAACTCTGCGATACAACATAATTTGTTGCATAATATCATTGTAGTTACACCCGAAAAATAACTTAAAACCATAATAATTGTGCCAGTTCTCATATTTATGTCATTGCATCGCAAATTCCATTTGAAGAAATTTGCGATATATTTTTTGAAAATTTTTATGGTTTTAAGTTATTTTTCGGGTAACTACAATGATATTATGCAACAAATTTTATTGCCCGCAGATTTAAAATGCGTCTATCTCGAAAACGGTTAAGTTTAGCGAGAAGAATGTAGTATACCTTTTTTAAGTAAAAATATTAAGAGAATAAAAGTTTTGATTCAAAAAGTATGTAGAGTTGGTAATAAAAAAAATGGAACATATTAAATGAGCGCTGAAAGGCGTATGTGGCGCCCTTTGGGTAATACATCGTTTTTGGTGGCGAATTTAGATTTCTCGTCCCAAAAAAACCCGTTTACCAAATTTCGTGTTAATATTCCATGCCTGTTAGGAAATATTCAAGAATAAATAAAATAAAAGTTTAAATTTGACTTATTTCGGTTATGATCAACTTTCGTACTAAGGTAAGTTAGCTTAAATCGACCTATTTTAACCTCAGTAATCTAGGGTTAAGCTATGGCCCATTCTTTACCAAACACCCTGTATATATCATCAGTCTTTTGCAATTCTTTAAAATAAAAGAAATACCAACTTTTGTGGGATCAGCAACAACAAAATTGTGAATAGGATGAAATAAATATCAGATAAACCAATACAAGAAATGTACTCAACTTAGACACATAATTTTATAAAAAATAGAAGATTGGATAAGAAACATCCCAACAAAACGTAAAAAACTGTACATCGGTATTACAATTAAATTTTTACAATAATCGGTTTTATATAATAAAGTTTTTGTTATCCTACCTTTAGGTTTTTTAGGCTTTTCTTCAACGTCCTCAATTTCCGGTTGCTTCGGATCTTCCACTTTCTCCTCTATTTTCTCCTCTATTTCTGCCACCTTAGCAGCCTTAGGTTTTTCGAGAACTTCGATAACTTCGGTTTCCTCAATGGCGTCAGTATGTGTTACCTCTGCAATTGGTTAGATGGGTAATCATTGGTTAAACACATAATGTAGGGAGGTGACAAGTCACACAAGAAAAGATATTTAGGTAAATCTAGACTGTATGTAACATTATCATAATACAAATTATACAAAATTTGGATATCTTATTGTATTAGAGGATGTTATATTATGTTCCTGAGCTAGACACCAATAACTAGTTGAATATGGTTGTGACAATATACATAAAATATTTTGAGTACCTTCTGTATTATTATTTTTATAGTTATAATATAAGGTTCAAACATTAAAAAAAATAATTTAATTCTCTTTATGTAGGTATGTATCCAATGGAACAAATGAATTAAATATGAAACATCGCAACGTTGTCTTGAAATTTACACTGGTTAATTGCAAATACAGAATCTAACTTATTGCACTGAAAGGCCTATGTTCCGAAAATAATTTCCACACCTGTATAGATATTATACATGTCATGAACTGGTACTCATACACAACCACTGGAGCTGGAAATAACTGAATACTAATTTTTTTAAAAGTTCTGGTTCAAAGTTTTCTTAAATTACATATTTTCTTAAGTTAGTATTATGATCTTACTGTTCTGGCGAAAACAAGAATGGAATTAAAAAAACGTTATGAAAAGATTAGAAAAGGAGTCAAAATATTTTGTTCTAGAACTAAATCAGGAAATGTCATAGTACATGATACTCGGAAATAAAGAGCAAAAAAGAAGATAGAGAGTGTACTTTCATGGCTTTCGAGAAAGTGGTCCATTTTACGTATCTGGGGTAGTGATGTTGATTATAGTTACTTTCGAGTATTCGTTACAAATCGTTACTTTTGTATAAAGTAATCATTTATAGTATTCGCTACTTTGATTACTATGATTACTTTTGTATTTGAGTACCGGTAATCATATCGAAAATCGTATTTCTCAGTAGGTAGGTATTTTGTATAGGTATTACGAAATAACAACGACCTTCACCGACCTGTTTAAGGGATAAAAATGATTTATTACTATGATTACTTTTGTTACTTTTTTATTTGAGTACCGGTAATATTCAGGGATGGCCAAACTGTGGCTCGCGAGCCACATGTGTCTCTTTGAAGGATTATTTGTGGCTCTCAATGGCAGCCATCATCTAGTCAACATGTGAACAACTCAATTTGGGCTCAAATGGTACCCTGAGCAGATTACATGTGATATTTTGTGCATCCATGTTCAATCTCACAATTATAATCAATGTTTCCATGACGGATCAAGTTTAAAGGGCTTTTACCCGAATATTTTTGAATTTTGGTGGTTAGCATGTCAGCATCTTGTCAGCACTGATGATGATCTGTTATCAGATCGAAAACTAGTTGTGTGATGTAGCCCTTTTTAGGGAATTTTAATAAACATACCTTTTATAAAGGATTTTACTTGTTTTTTATTAATATAAATGAAGGCTGTACATGCCAATTATTCACCCAATTCACCCAATACTTAATATGAAAGTGAAGCATAGGCTATACATCAGTGGGAAATAAATAAGCTGCTGGTATTTGAAAGGAAAGTTCTCAGAATGATATTTGGTCCTCAAAGAGATGAATTGACAGGATGGTGGAGACGGCGCCGCAAAACTGAATTATGACTGTGTATGGTACTGAAAACTTGGTCAGACATATAAAAGCTAAGATAAGATTGGCAGGTCATGAGGTAATATCAGAGGAAGACAGAGTGTTAAAGACAGTGTTTTCTGAGAGATAGAAGATCAGTAGGCCGTCCCAGAAAAACATGGAAGGATGATGAAGAATCGAAGTATCCTGACCTAATAAAAGCTGCGTGTAGAATCATTTGCATATTTGAAACAACCCTTTTTATTTCACTTTAAAATTCGTGAAATCCAAACACTGGGAGAAAAATTTAATACTTTTTTACACTTTTTCAATAACTGCGGCTTGCAAAAAACTCCAAATTTTGAAAAATGGCTCGGACTATCAAGTAGCTTGGCCACCCCATAGAGAATCGTATTTCTCAGTAGGTAGGTAGGTATTTTGTATAGGCATTTCGATATAACAACGACCTTCACCGATCTGTTTAAGGGATAAAAATGATTTGATTACTATAATTACTTTTGTATTTGAGTACCGGTAATCATATCGAAAATCTTATTTCTCAGTAGGTAGGTCTGTATAGGTATTCCGATATAACAACGACCTTCACCAATCTGTTTAAGAGATAAAAATGATTTGATTACTATGATTACTTTTGTATTTGAGTACCGGTAATCATATCGAAAATCGTATTTCTCAGAGGGTAGGTATTTTGTATAGGTATTCCGATATAATAACGTGTGTATATAACGATATATAACGAAGTATAATAATATTTCACGAAGTACGAAGTAATCAGAGTAATCAAAGTAATCAAAGTAGATACAATAGTCGTTACTCGCTCTGATACGATTGGTACGAAGTAATCAGAGGAATCAAAGTAATAAAAGTAGATACAATAGTCGTTACTCACTCTGATACGATTTGTACAAAGTAACGAAGTAATCAGAGTAATCAAAGTAATCGAAGTAGATACAGTAGTCGTTACTCGCTCTAGTACGATTGGTATGACTAAATGAAGTAATCAGAGTAATCAAAGTAATAAAAGTAGATACAATAGTCGTTACTCGCTCTGATACGATTGGTACGAAGTAACGAAGTAACCAGAGTAATCAAAGTAACGATTTGCCTCTGTGTATAGTAATCGTTACTTTCGGTATTCGTAAGTAACGAGTACTTTGTAACGAATAGTTACTTTTTCAACATCGCCAATCTGGGGGTTATTATAGATGAGAAAGGTCAGGAAGAATGGGAACTGAATGCCAGATTAGCAAGAATGCCGAATGATGAATGCCTAGATAAAAAGATGGGAAGCTTAAGACCACTGATAAAATTATATGTATCGAGAAAAACAAAGCAAAGGGTATATAAAACGGTAATAACACCCACAGTGAGGTATGGTAGCGAAGTATGGACAATGAAAAAAGCAAATACGGAGAAATTGGATAGATGGGACAGGAAAATGCTCAGAGCTACATATGGAGACAAAAACACGGAGGAAGGTTGGGTACGACGAACAAACAGGGAATTAGAAGAAATGTATAACGAACCAAGCATTAGTCACTTCATAAAAGCACAGAGATAGGCAAAAGGAGGAAAGAAAGGCCCAGACAGAGATGGTTTGATTGTGTACAGGAAGATCTTAGAAATAAGGAAGTTGTTGGTTGGGAAGAGAGAGTGACAAACAGGGACGAAAGGAAAATAATTGAAGTCAACTTAGTAGACAAGGAGCATGATTGGAAAAGACTCCACCCCACTTAATACAAGTGTTGTAACACATAGTAATATATTATTGTATTATATCAATTGTATTTTTAACACTAAGCCTTCAAGGCCTGTTGAGCTTTTTAAATAATAATTAAGTTAGTACAATTACACATCCTCTTTAACAATAAGAGCTGTAATAGCCAATAATAATATCGGAAATATTTGGCAACGATATTTCTACAGTTGAGGTGATCTACTAGGTCTACCTATAAATCCCCACAGGGAATGCTTTCATAAATTCCGGGGGATGGGGTCACTAAAAATATTATAAATGAGGATTTTTCTGTAAATCCTTTAAAATTTGTGAAGATGACAGAGACAAAAACAACGAAATGATAACTGGGTTTCACAATGCTATTTCAGATGCTCTTACCTTCATATTTGATTTTATGAAAGGGTTATCTACGTGGTGGTGTGTTAGTATAAATAAATACAATATTATATAAGATAATGCAAGAAAATATCACTGCTCATGCTATGTTGACTTGTCCACATTTTATCCTACCACAGTTTATTTTTATCTCTCATAAACAATAGTTTATTTTGTTCGATTATCCTTTTCTCTCTTGCTCTTTTTCCAGAGTTTGTCTCTCCTTGTACTTTATCAGAGTTTGTCTGGACCTTCCTAGTTAAAATTGAGTTTGTTTAATTTTTTCATTATAAATTTTGTTCTTGAGATGTCGTTTAGGAATTCGAATATATAGTGAGTCTACGTTTGACATCTTCTTCTTCTTGTAGTGCCTATCCGTTTTGGATGTTGGCGACCATCATAACAATCTGTACTTTGCACACTGCTGCTCTAAAAATACTTGTTGTGTTGAACCATGTGCGTAGATTCTTCAGCAAGGAAATCCTTCGCCTTCCTGGTCCTCGCTTTCCTTCTACTTTTCCCTGCAAGATTAGTTGCAGTAGTCCATATCTATCATTTTTTCTCATGATGTGACCGAGGTATTCGATTTTGGCTGCTTTTATTGTGGTTAACAGCTCTTTTTCTTTTTGCATTCTCAGCAAAACACCCTCATTTGTAACGTGGTCGGTATAAGATACCTTCAGGATTCGACGATAAAGCCACATCTCAAAAGCCTCAATTTTCTTGCAGGTGTCGTCTGTGAGAGTTCACGACTCAACTCCGTACAACAGTATAGGAAAGATATAACATCGCAGTAACCTGACTTTTATGGGCAATGATAAATCATGACATTCGAATAATTAAGCCATTTTTTTAATGCAGATCTTGCTTTCTCTATCCTACATTTAATTTCTATGGAATGGTCCTAGTTTTTATTGACGTTCGCACCAAGGTAGGTGTATGTTTTTACTCTTTCTATTTGTTGACTATTCACACTGATTCGTCCAAATTGCTGTTCCTTCTTAGAGATCATCATACATTTTGTTTTCTTAGTGTTTAGTGAAAGTTCGTATCTCTGGCTAACTTCTGTGATTCTGTTCATTAACTCCTGGAGGGTTTCAGAACTGTCAGCGAATACCACCGTGTCGTCTGCGTATCTTATGTTATTGATACATTCTCCGTTAATGCTAATTCCGGCTTCAACATCATCCACTGCTTCTTGAAAGATTTGCTCAGAGTAGATGTTAAACAGCAGTGGTGATAATATACATCCCTGACGGACCCCACGTTTGATTTTGATATCGTCTGATTCTCCTGCCTCTGTCCGGATAGTTGATATTTGATTCCAGTACAGATTGCTGATAATTCTTAAATCACAGGTGTTTATTCCAATATTGGTTAGTATCTCCATCAGCTTGTCGCGCTTTACTGTATCGAACGCTTTATGGTAATCAATGAAACATGCATAAATATAGCAATTTATGTCTCTACATTGTTGAAATAGCACTTGTATACTAAAGAGAGCCTCTCTCGTACCCAATGCATTCCGAAAATCAAACTGTGTACGGCTGATTTTCTCTTCGCACAGTCAATGTATCCTTTGATGTATAATTTTTAGAATTAATTTTAAAATATGGCTCATTTAGCTGATGGTTCGGAAATCACAGCAGGATACGGATTTTGTTTTCTTTGGTAAAGCAATAAACGTCGACTTCAGCCATGTACTTGGTATTACTCCGCTCAAATATATGGCATTAAATATTTTTGTTAGGCGTTGAGTACCGTCGGTATTAAATAGTTTTATGAGTTCAGCTTAGTTCAGCATATTATGCATTTTGTCAGGTCCAGGAGCTTTGTCATCTTTTAGTTGTGATATTGCTTTTTCCACTTCATCTGATGTGATTGGTAAGTGGTCATCACATATGTAGAATGGAGGTTGTTCGGATCTACTATCATCAAAGAGTTCTTGTATGTATTTTGTCCATATGCAGATTTCCTGGTTTTTGTCTGTGATGATATCCCGATGACGTTTGACATACTGTTTTAATTTGGTTTCATTTTGAGCGTTTTTAGCTGATCATATTGATTAGAAATGTTTTTACTGTGTAACGTTATAAACGCCAAATATGTGGTAGTTCGAAAGTTACAACTGCGTAGAGTGGTGCCTCTTTTCGAAAGTATAGATGTTTGTTATCAAAGTTTACAAAATGAAGTGAAAAACAAATAATTATTAGACTTGGTACTCCCGTCTCTATGTAGGCCTTGTTTGCAAGGCTCTCCTTGCTGTTTCGGTTTCTAGCTTCCATCTGGCGACCTTCTTAATCAGTAGGTCGTTTTTCCTTCCCTTTATTTGCCCCAGCCCTCTCAATATCTTCTTCTTCTTCTTCAGGTGCCATCTCAGCTACGGAGGTTGGCAATCATCATAGCTATTTTAATTTTTGAGGCAGTAGCTCTAAATAGTTGTTTTGAGCTGCATCGAAACCATTCTCTCATGTTCTTCAGCCATGAAATTCGTCAGCCTTGCCTGACTCCTCTCTTTATTTCCATTTCATCACATGCTTCTTTTTCAATTCTTACTATTGCTCGCTGATTTTAATAGAGGTGTGTTATTAGTTTTAAACCTCTTTCATCTAGGTTTTTAGTTTTCAGAATTTCCATGAGTCGATCATGTTTTACTTTATCAAACGCTTTATTGTAGTCTATAAAACAGACGTAAAGAGGACGGTTAACATCCAAATATCTCTGTATCAGCCCGTTGAAGGATAATAATGCCTCTCTGGTACCCATACCATTGCCGAACCCATATTGAGTGTCACTAATATCCAGCTCCAGTTTAGAGTGTATTCCATGAAGCTTATGGTTCGGTAGTCACTGCATTCTTTGGCAAACCCACAAATGCTGATGTCAACATTTCTCTAGGGATTTCAGTTGTACTATTATGTTTAGGTTCTCTAGTTCAGCAGATTTATTGGTTTTCATAGAGTCTATTGCCTGACTAACCTCTGATTTGGTTATCTATGGGCCCACATATCCGGTTTGGCTATCTACGGGTGTACTAGCTTCTCTCTGGTCATGAAATAGTTCCTCGATGTACTCTTTCCATCGTCGTAGTTTTCGTTCTGTCTCCATTCTAATATTTCCATTTTTGTCGAGCAATATATTTGAGGTTCTTCTATTTCCTATTCCGGTTAGTTCTTTGACTTTTTTATGTAGGTTGACGTTGTCATATCTGTTTGCAGTTCTTCTATTTCTTTAAATTTTTCAGAGAAGTAGGTTTCTTTAGCCTCCCTAGTTTTTCTTCTTATTTGGTTCTCAGTCTCTGCGCTTTGATAAATCTAACTATATCTTCGCCCTTCATTATATGTCTCTTATTTCATGGTTGGTTCTTCTTATTTATTCGTTTTGCATTCTTATCGGGCCATTTATTTTTCTAGGGTTTTCATTTCGAATATTTCTAATCTTTTTTAATATTCATGAGGCACATTGTCTCAGCTATGTATGTAAAATCTGGCCTGATTTCAACTCTGTAGATTCTTAATGTTGTATTTCTGGTTCCTGTCATTTAATAGCTTATCGTATCTCAAGTATGTTTTGTTGCCTGCTAGTATTCACTACTTTACTTCTTCACTTCTCTTATTTTGCAATTCACAATTAATCTCAAATATTTCAATTGTTGAACTCTCTCAAAAGTGTAGTTTTCTATCTTAATCGTCCTCGTCGTGTAGATTAGACCTTTTCTCTCCTAGAGTAGATTAGATATTTTATTTTTCCTTCTCTAATTTCTAGACCTCTTTTTTGACCTTCACTTCCAGGATTCATATTGCTTCTTTTAATGCTTCCTTCTCTTTCTATAATAACGATGTTATCTGTAAATGCTACTGATTTTGATAACGAAGGTTCTATAATTCCTGTAATTCCGCTGGCCTTGACCCATTCCTTCCACTGCTATGTTGAATTAATAGTATAGTTGACAGGAAATTGTCTTGTCATACTGCTGATTCTATTGCAATATAGATACATGTATATATACATAAATATGTGTATATACACATATGTATATGCAAATATACAATATACATTTTGATATTCCTAATATTAAAGACTTTAACGTATTCATATTTATAAAACATTGGTATATATGTCTAAATATATTACAAAATTATACTTTGCAAATACATTTTCTACTCGCCTAAAAAAGAAGAATAAACAATATATTAATAAGTTCTTCCAGAAATACTTACTATGTACAGTAACTATGCTCTTGCTGCTGACAGTTCCAAGCGAGTTAGTTACGATCACCTCGTACTCCCCTTGTTCCTCGTATTTGATTAAATTGACGGCAAGATTGAACGTCTCATGTCGTTGGGTGTCTTTGGTGATCTTAATTCGAGCGTCTGCCGATACCTCACGTCCATTCCTCAACCATTTGACAGTAGGTGACGGACAGCCTTCCACTTCTACCTCCAGGTGGAGCGTGGATCCTTCTTCGACGGTTGTATCTTTCAAATGCTTGATGATTCGTGGCGCACCTGGAAAAAGCTCAAGTTAAATACAATATATTCCAAGTTTTAACAAATTTTGCAATGATATTTTTATTTCGGAGGTTAGATTCTACATTTATTAGTTTCTGATGACTCTCAGCATAATAGTTTGCTTTTGCTATTAATATGTTCATAAAATTAGAAGTAATACTTACAATTAACTGTTAATTTAGCACTTGTTTCTACCCCTCCGCATTCGTTGCTGAGCTTGCACGTATACTGTCCCGACAGCTGGCTTGTCACTTCTTTTATGATCAGAGAAGCTCCATCATCAGATTCTATTCTGGTAAATTCTGTTCTTGTTTCTTTGATTTCGACTTCATCCAAATACCTATTACAGATTTAAGTCAAATAATGCTTGAATTAAAATGTAAAGCTTATTATATTCTAAAGCAGCCTTAAGTCAATTGGTTTTAAACTGGGTTAAAAAGTATGTGATTTCTCGGAGGCAGATGAGTATATTTTTCTGAAGCTGTCACGTATTTAGGTAAAATCGGAAAGGATAAAGTTTTCCAAAGAACACAAATTTGGGATCTAACTAAATGCGATTTGATATTATGTAGTGAACCATGTAACCTCAATATTAAATAAAAAAAAGTCGATCGCCCATAGATCAAATTTTTACTTAAATTTAAATCTGAGGTAGCTGCTTGAAAAATGATGGGAATTCAATAGAACTATCCATAATTCCCGACAATCATACGATAGCATTAAAAGGGATCAGATGTGGAATATAATGGCAGACCTTCTGTCCCAAAAACTGATCTAGCTCATTAAAATATGTGGAAATGGCTGTTATTCTAGATCCTCTTATGGATGGGTAACAAACTCTGAGAGTCGTTTGAAATAAACAGTGGCCTGAAACAAAGAAACGCGCTTTTTAATATAATTCTGGAGAAAGTACTACGAATAGAATAAATTAGAGCAGAACTACTGACGGTAAATTGACCAAAAATTACTGTTAACATAAGCGGATGACATTGACATTGTGGGAAATACCGTCACCAATGTAAAGGAAACTTTCAACAAATTAGAGATAGAGGCAAAAACCGGTCTAAGGGTCAATGAAGAGAAAACAAAAAAACATATACCTTTGAAAGAAGTGGAGAGTTTTAAATCACCGCAGATAACGATATCAATGAAGAGATAAAGGGAGATTTCAGTGAGTAAGCAGATGTATCCATAGCCTCCACAACATTATCAAATTTAAGAGCATAACACGAACATGTAGTGCATATATGGGTGTGAGACGTGGACGCTGACAAAAACAGTGGTATAAAAATTCAGATGTTTTGAAAAAAAAAACCTCAGAAGAATCTGCGGACTCTGTTAAGACTCAGACACTAACCAATATGTAGATAATGTATTGCCAGATTTAAGAATAATGAGGCTACCCACTAACAACCACCATGGACGACCGTTCGAGATGGAAGCAGGTTTTGCAGTCATCCGAGTTCCACCCCGGGTTGTAGTGCTGTAGTGCTGTAGAGAAGAAGAACTTAACTTTAATGCTACTATAAAGCTGCCATAAAATAAAATTTATACTACAAACTAATCTAAGAGTTATATATGTTCCAGGAAATTCTTAAATTAAATAGTTTTACATTTATCAAGCTTTATCTAAAGAAATCCGAAATCAGATTTTCAATTTTACTAAAATTTGGGATTAAATCTACAAATTCACTTACCATTTGACTGTAGGTTTGGGGAAAGCTTCAAGCTTGACGTCAAGCGAGACGTTTTTATCATGCTCTACAACAGTCATGTCTCTAAGTCCTTGAATTATCTTTGGTGGTTTCTTAACATCAACTCTAACTTCATCATCAACGCTTCCATGAATATTTAAAGCTCTACATTTAAATCTAGCCGCATCTGTGGTAACTGCGCCTGTTATCTTGAGCATATAACTGTCACCGTCTTCTTTAATAGTGTAATGTTCGTTAGACTTAATTTCTTCTTCGTCTTTGAACCACTTCACTTCCGCCTTGGGTTCAGACTCCAGCTTAACCTTGAGCTCTAGATTTTGACCTTGAGACAGTTGCCTGTCGGCTCCCAACTTTTGGATCACCTTGGGTTTAGAGTATACTTCCAGGTTCCAGAATTGCGATACTTGGGCCATTTCGTTAGTTGCGACCACAGAATAAGAACCTTTAAAAATTTCAGTTTATTAATGGGAAAATTTGTTTTGGGTAAAAAAATAAAGTAAAAATGATTTACTACACCAGATGGTACTTTGATCTTACTTTACTCTACATATAATACATGCCAATATCTTATGGCAATGGGATAAGACAGGGGGATTCCTTGAGTCCTTTATTGGTCAACCTTACCATTGTAGAAAAACAACTTAAAATAATCTGCTATGCAGACGATGCAATACTGATCTCTCAAAGTGAAGATGATTTACAACGTATGCTGCACCGACTTAACATAACCGCCAGAAAATTTAACATGTTAATTTCCCCAAAAAAGAAAAAATGCATGGTTAAAACAGCAAATTCAATAAGATGTAAATTGGAGCTGGAGGGTCAGATAATAGAACAAGTGATGGAGTTTAAATATCTAGGCATCACACTATCTAGCTATGGAAGGCTCGAAGCAGAAGTGGAAGATCAAGTGAATAGAGCAAACAGAGCAGGTTGCCCGAATGACACAATATGGAGAAATAAAAATATCGGAAAAGAAATGAAAGGCAGAATTTACAAAACAGTCATCAGAAACAGAAGAACAGAATGGAATGACTACATAAGCCGAATGACAACAAATAAAGTAGTAAGGACAGCGACAAACGGTTCCCCAATAGGAAAACGATCAGTGGGAAGACCACGAAAACGATGGAAACTTACTAGAGGCACATTGAAAAGATAGACAGAGTCATGTTTATCTAAAAAGAAGAAGAAGAATATCTTATAAGAAACGGAGTAGTATGAAAAATTAGATGAATGTAATAAAATCTGGCAATATACTGGTTGATTTCTGTATCAATGACGAACTCATAATTGCTAATACCTTGTTTAAACTTCCTACACGCAGATTATCGACATGGAGGTCATCAGCTAACAATAACAACAAAATAGTCAGAAATGAAATAGATTATAAGTTATTGTCAATAGAAGATATATCAATTCTATAATATCATCCTAAACTTATCCAGGAGCGAACATATCGACATAAAATATACTCCGATGACAACCAGGTTGTTTTGTCGATGAGTGTGAAACTAAAGAAAGCAAAGAGCCCTAGCTCCAAGAAGATCATGGATATAAGGCGTCTGAAACAAGACAACACATATTTATGCGGAAACTTTTAAAATAAACGAGAACTTAAGCAAGGTCAAAGAAGATAATGCGGAATAACTATTGACCAAAAATGAGGAAGAATTCAACATGGTCTCGTGTCAGTTGGAAAAGAAACACCCAAACTTTTTGGAAAACAGTAATAATTCTTGTTATGGAAGAACGAAGAAAACGTAAAGTAAAAGACCTGAATATATACAAAAAAATTCAGAGAAATAATAGAAAGAAAATTCGAAAGGTAAAAGAGAGATGGTTTTCTGTCAGACGCAAGGAAATAGAAGATCTAGATAAAAAGTATGATAACTTTAATTTGCATAAAAAATCAAAAAAACAACAGGTTCTAAAAAAATCACAAGAACAAATATCCTTAAAAAATAGAAAGGGGATATTATTACTGATGTCAAGGAGAGATTGAACTATTTAATGATGAAAAACAAGAACTGCGATTAGAAACTACATAGGATACCGGACCACTAAAGAAGTCATCTATGCCATCAAAAATACAAAAGAGGGAAAAGCTACTGTAGCAGATGGTGTGCCCATTGAACTATTAAAACTTATTGATGAGTATGTTATTGATGTAATGGTCGAACTCTTTAATTTAATATACCAGACTGCCAAAAATCCGAGACAACGTACTAGTTTTATAATTTTTTGTCACCAGTATATTCGAAATTGTAACAATATTGTTATAATAAGAAGAGAAAATTGAAAATGAAGTTATAAAACACTGATTTACCTGAATCCTTAAGAGACGTTTTTTCGATTATTAACGTGAGTTTCTCTCCAGATTCCACAACTTTGATATTCTCGCTTTCTTTAATAACTTTGCCGTCTTTGTAGAATTTAACGGTTGGTTTGGGGATTCCCTCGATCTCGATATCTATCTTCAGCTGTTGATCAGCGTGTACGGACATATCTTCCAGTTTGGTCTTGATCCTTGGTGGTGCTAAAAGTGAGACACGTATTTTTTATTATTTTTTTGTAAACCGATTTTAGAACATCGATACAGACGACATTAATGAGAAATATGTGATTTGTCTTTTCAAAGATTCAAATTATTAAAAACTCAGAGTCTGCAAAATCGTTTATAATTGTTTTTTCAAGTACCTTCCTTAGAAATATAAACTTCATTTTCTTTTAAAAACAGTTTTTAATAACTTGAAACCTCCAAGAAACATAGTATTTCTTAAAGCGAAACTATATAAACTAGATTTTAAATAGTGCTATTTTAAGCAACTGTAGCAGATAGTTGTAAGATATTAGATACTATAACAAATTATTGATGATGTGACTAATGCCCCAGGTATCTTTGATCATAATGTACGCTACATTTAATTAAATTAATGGCACACAATTTTAATGGAGCTAAAAATAATTAACGATCTTCGACATAAATCTTCATTACTGTTTAACATAGTATTATCTGGCTATAAAAGAAGCTAAGATGCAGCCGAAAGTGTTTTCTGACAAGAACTGAACATGAATAATGAAACAACAAAATAAAGTGTGATTCAGTGAAACAGTACGATTTGACAACGCTGCTGACGATAAAATGTAGGAGCAATGGGCTTGCGACGTAAACGTTGTGAATCTAGAGAGTGGGAAGTTAAATTATCATGTAGAAGTCGTGGGGTGAATAACGCATATTTGCTGTGAAACCTTATTTAAAAAATGGTGAAAGTTTTGTACGTGTACAACGAACGTTTCACTTACACTTCCATTTGCCGGCCCGTGCTACAGTTCCGTCTACCATGGCTAAAGACTTGGGTTAGGAACTTTGAAAGTAGTGGTTCAACAGCACAAAAAAGAGGTGGCAGTATCAGAACTGCTCGCACACCACAGAATATTGAAGCGGTGCCAAATTCATTACACGCGAGTCCTCGAAGAACCCTGCAACGACTCGTCTGTAATAAATTTCGCACCGCTTCAATATTCTGTGGGGTGCGAGCAGTTCTGACACTGCCACCTCTTTTTTGTTACGTTGAATCACTACTTTCAAAGTTTCTAACCCAAGTCTTTAGTCATGTTAGACGGAACAGCTCATTGTACAACTTTCACCATTATTGAATAAGTTTTTACAGCAAATGTGTGTTATTCACCCGATCATTTCTCCATGATAACTAAACTTCCCACTCTCTAGATTCACAACGTTTACGTCTCAAGCCCGCGGCTCCTCCATTTTATCGTCAGCAGCGTTTTCAAATCGTACCGTTTCACTGAATCACCTTGTATATGCACATCAACCGTCAGACATGTTTTCAAAGGCATGCAAGAAATTATATGGATTAGGCGCTATAATTTTGAGCTTGATCGCCTTTATAGTGGACCTAGTATTAGTAGGTCCATCAAAATAAACAGGCTGCAGTGGCCATGCCGCTTAGAGATAATGAACGAGATGTAGCTATTGAAACACATTTATAATTCAAGACCGGATGTAGTGTGGGGAAGAGTTAGGCCTAGAGCACGATTCAAGGAACAGGTGGAAAACGACAGACGCGTGTTAACAGTACGAAATTTTAAAACGAAGACAAAGGATAGGAAAGAATGGAAGCTGATACTAGAACAGGCCACTACAACGACATGAACAATAAAATACGAGCATAAATACAGAAACGTAACAGAGGCTCCTACACATTACAAGACGTATTTAAGTCAAATATGCTGTCGAGATCATTGACGATCTAAATATACAGAAAACTGATTAGACCAGTCCTAACATCAGCTGAGAAAAATATAGGATCTGATAATTGACAGGATAACTGGAAACATTGTATAACTCACCAAACATCATCAACGAGATACAAGTCCAAAGACTGAGGTGGGCAGGACATGTGTATAGAGCCAATAACGAACGGCTTATGCAAATATAGGAGTTCGACAGGCTGGTAGAGCATTTATCATCATCATCATTCAACCCGGATCTATCTACTGCTGGATATAGGTCTCCCTCAGTCTTTTCCATGCATTTCTGTTTTGTGCTGTTTGCATTCAGTTTTTTTCGATCCGTTTTATGTCATCAGACCATCTAGTTCGCGGACGACCTCTACTTCGATATGTTTCTTGTCTTGGTCCCCAGAGTATTATTCGCTGTGTCCATCTGTTGTCCGAAATTCTAGCTATGTGTCCAGCCCCGTCCCACTTTAGGGTCATAATTCTTTCTATGGCATCCGTCACTCCTGTTCTCCGTCTTATCTCCCTGTTCGTAATTCGATCCCGACGAGAAATGCCTTAGACTGGGCATGAAATTACTGAGAAACATTGAGCGTTTCATGGCTCTTTGGGTAACACAAATTTTATTTCTTACTCTCTTGGTTATTGTTAAAGTTTCTGCACCATAGGTAAGTACTGGCAACACACACTGATCAAAGACTTTTTCTTGAGACACATAGGCAGTTCTGACTTAAGGATATAGCTCAGTTTGTCGAATGCCATCCAAGTGAGTCCTGTGCGGCGGCTTAGTTCGCACGTTTGATTATCTCTTCCTATGCGTATCTCATGCCCTAAGTACTTATAAGAGGTGGTTTCTTCAATAGGCATGCCATTTACTGAAATCTTTTCGCTTAACGCAAGATTTGTTATGATTTGTGTTTTTGTATGGTTGATTTTTAATCCAACTTGTAAGGAGGCTAGGTATATATACACCTAGGTATTTCTCCAGTTGCGATACTGCATCATCGATGCTGTCAGCAAAAAGAACAATATCGTCAGCGAATTTCAAATGACTAAGTATTTCTCCGTTGATATTTATTCCTTTTTCACTCAGATTTGCGTTCTTAAACATATGCTCTAATAATGTTGTAAACAGACACATATAGCACAGCTATAATAATATATCCTATAATATCACAGTTATCAATGAGAAAATATACCCGGTTATGCACGCGATAAAAGAAATAATGGCATTACATGTTCTAAGAGGTTTAATAAATATACTGTGGAAAACAGGAAGTATTCAGCTCAGAATTAAAAGAAGTTTCCTTACTGGACATGCACCAGTTAACACAACTTCGCTAAACAATAAGGTGTTTCATGGAAATCTAAACGGCGCGGCGCGACGGATTCTGTGGAATAAAACATAAAACAGTTAACCATATTTGGTACTACGACTGCTGGGTACTATTTCAAAAGACGTAAGCACTTTTTGAGAACCACCAAGTACTGTATATACAAATGGTGCCCATAAACTAGACCTGTAAAAGCTATTACTTATATAGTTTCAGAATTCTTGAATGGCTACTCCGCATAATTAGAAGAGTTGCAATAAGGCAATTGACTACTGCATGACGGTTGTACAAAAGGCTTCTAGAAAGGAAGAAGGGAAAGATGGGAAAACTAAAGTAGACAAGCGCAATGGATAACGCTGTTTAAGATAACTCATATAATTACAATATATGAAATACCTATATAATAATCGAAGAACCAGGCTTGATAGTGAGCAAAGAAATGATTTTTTGTACACTTTCAGTAGGTTATTGCACAATATGTTTAAAGACACCATTTACAATAATTTGTTTAAGTAAACAAGTAATATAGAGTTTAGTATAGTATGTGTGCAGGAAGATTTATAGTGAACATAGAGATAAACACATCTAATTGTATACCTATCGTAAGAGTGAGGGAACACTCTTCTGAATCTTGTGTAGGTGTAGTATTTGCTGGAAAAGTCAAGTATGCTAGTGTATATTTTAAAATATGTTATACATATTATGTACATATATGTTAAATATTTTTTTAACTGCGTATACCGGGTGGTGGATAGGAAATTCAATGTAAAATTCTAAACTATTGAATTCCTGCTTCCCTAATTAATTATTTATTTGACATCAAAAGTCATTACATCAGAAGTCATGAGAGAATATTTGTAGAGAACTGAAATCTGTAGTAAGATCAAAAGTTAAAATTGTTCTATGATTTAAATGCATTCCAAAATTTTGAAAAAAATGATACATTTGCCACAGTAGGTATGTGTGTAAAAGTTAGGCCACACGGTACTATTCAACTGACAGTGCTCACACCATTGACTGAATAAAATACCTTTATTATTAATATTTTCTCCGCAACTGAGGGTATCTTATCAACTGTATTGTTTTTAAAAAATAAATGATAAAATAAAAATATTGACAGTTCAAAAATGTAAAAATAATAACTCCATTGTGACACATTATTGCATTGTGTGTAGCCTAATTTTGGGTTCAAAAACCGAAAAATGTATTACATTTTTACAAAATTTTGGAATATGTTTAATTTGTAGAACAATTTTAACAGTTGTTTTCAATACAGATTTCAATCCTCTACAAATAGTTTCTAATGTCTTTTGATGTAAAATAATTAGGGAAACAGGAATTCAACAGTTTAGAATTTTACATTGAGTTTCCTATGGCCAGTTTTTCAATTCACCACCCGGTATATTATTCATTCAGCCAGTCGCAATCAGATTATAGTGCAATGTGTAGTCTGTGTTAAGTAAATGTGTTCTTACTTGAAAAAGTTGACTTTATTGTCTTTACAAAGAGACTCTATTTGTATCCGAATGTCTGCAATCCCTCCGGTGAGTACCGATCCCACAATGTTAGATATTTATTTTATTTATTTGTGACTTAGAGAATCATAATACTTATATGTATTTCTAATCATCATGACTTATAGCTTATTCCCTCTATGGCTTAGTGGTAAGAAAGCCTACCTTTGGACCCAAGGGTTGTGAGTTCGGATCCCAGCTGGGTAGGAAATTTTTTTTTATTAAAAAATTAATATAATAAATTAAAATAATTGCTAACCAAGTGGAATCGGTACTTAGCTGAGAGACCGCAGACGTTCGGTTACAATAAGCGTCCCTTTGTAAAGACAATGACGTCGACGTTACTAAGCAAAAACACATTTACTCAACACACACTACACATTACATTACTTACTGATTGCGACTGGCTGAATGATTACTATCTGTGTCATTAAAAAAAAGACTTATAGCTTGCAGTGGATGAAAAAGCTATAATAATTTTTTCATTTTTATTGTGGGACCGACCGTCCTTACATTACATTTATTATAACATGTCTGTCTATGTTTCTACCTTATTAATGATGTATGTTCACAGATGTCAGCTTTTTAAGCGACCACTTTTTAAGTTCATCCACTGTGAGCTATATCTACTGAAGACGTATTTTTTTGAGCAAAAAGATTTATTGAATTTGCCCAACTTCTTCAATTTCTTGCTGCCTCTCGTAATGTTTTTTTATTTAAAAAAACATTATTTTAATTTTATTTTAAATTTTGTTCTTCGTAAATCTGTTGGTACCTAGTTATTTTCGTTTTGCTTGAAGTGTTGAAAAAAGATCTCATCAAAAAAAATTTCATCTTTACTCAGATTTGAGTACCTGAAATTGTCTTTCGGCCCTTTCCCCAGACAAAAAGGAGGTAAATACGTGACCTTGTCTTTTATTTACTTTCTTCTATATTCGTCGTCTCTGTGTTTATATATTATAAAAGCCAGAGATACGGGATGCAGCCAGAAAGCAGTTTCTTAACGAAAAGTCTTGGATTTAAAATATTGTTTATAATTTTTATTTCAGTTATTTTAATTGTTTTAATTGTAGTAAACTTTGTATCTAGGGCTTTTCGTCTTTCTCGTTTTACGAGAGATGTCGCTGTTTTGCGTCTCAAAGGTGGAATTATTGCTTCGCGGTGATTTCTCTTAAATAGGCAGGCTGTTGATATTTGGTTTAGAGTTGTGACTGCATGCCTCCACCAAGGACGCAGGAGATTCAGAAATAGCTGTCTGGAGATGGTGGTCCAACTCTGGATCAAATAAAAGCAGAAACTGCCTTTTCATTTAAACATTGGTTTATTGATTTTGTTTTGTTTGTTGATTTTTTTTTCTAATGATTAAACAATTAATTTAGTATCTTTTTTTTTCATTTTTCGATTGCTCTCTTAATTCTTGATTCTTGATTTTTTGTTGATTAATTTAAGTAATAATCATTTTTGTGCTTAACTTTTTGTTTAGCTGTTTTTAAGTCTCTTTCAATCTAGTATTTTACTATCTAGTAAAACAATCTAGTATGAATACTTGCTATCCCTCTTCTATGGAGCTACAGATTAAACATCCCTCCAAGCATTCCTTTCCTTGGATGCTCTCCTCCAGTTATCCCTTCATATCTCTTTAGCATCGGTTCCCACTTCGCCTATCCACCTCTTCCTTGGTCTTACTATTGGCCGTTGTCTCACCATAGTTCCACTAAGCGTTCTACTAGGTGGCCTGTCATTATCCATTTTTGTAAAGTAACCTACCCAGCGCAGTCTTTGTATTTTTGCATAATTTGCTATAGAGGGTTCTTTGCATTATTGGTATAACTTGTGGTTGAACCTTATTTTCCACCTACAATTGACACAAATGAGTCTCAATATCCTTCTTAATATTGTTCGTCCGGTATAACTTTTCCCATGCGTCACGATTCATTTTCAAACAAATTAGGTCAAAACATAAAGTGAAACTTACATCAATATGTGTAGTATATAGTATACAGTATACAAAATGTATATATACACATCGACGTTCGTTTCACTTTATGTTTTGACGTAATTTGTTTGAAAATGAATCGTGACGCATGGGGAACGTTATAGCGGACGAACAATATCTGCATCTATTATAAATACAGTGGATATGAATACCATGCTTAACAATTTTTTTCTATGTTTGATATTTTTTCGTGTCACCAAAAAACTTTACTTTATAGTATTGTATGCATGTTGACAGAACATAATCTTGTATCTCTTTACATAACCCCTTCTACATAATCTCTTACCCCTTATTCGTTCTTATTTAATCTTCGCAATTGCACTGCATTATTAGTCTTAAATATTTCTATTTTATCTTCTACTTCTTCTTCTTATAGAAGATGGTCCTGTTTATTATATCATCTCAGCTCTTGCGATGTTGATGTCCAGCTGTTATACCCATTCTGTGGGGCTCTTCCTAGTGGTCTTTTTGTATTCGGTTTATGTGCCCATTTTTGCAATTCTTCCTTGGTCCATTCTCTCGTCCGTTTGCAACATTGCGCTCCTATCTATCCAACCATATCCGGCACTCCAGTTGCTCTTAATGTGTTCTCATTCCTTATTCTATTCCTGAGACAAAAGTTATAATTCTGTAGTTCTGTAGTTCTCATTACTATATTTTTAAGCGACGTTTCAGCTCTTATTTCAGATGCTTATGCTTATCCTATTACTGGCCTTACACAGCATGGGCGCCCATATGAAAATTTTCAGGGGGGGGCCAGACGTGAAGATGTTGCACATTATATTTTGTATAATTTGGATAACCATATATAGTATACAGCACCCGAAAAGCTAGGGAGGGGGCCACGCCCCCCCTGCCCATGGGCATGGGCGCCCATGTTACACAGTCATGATTAATATACCCGGAATTTGCGCTGTACCGTGACATATTTGTTCCTACATATGATATCCCTCAAATATTCTAATATCCTAGTTGCCTACTACATTTCCGATTCCGTTATTTCTATATAATCCTTATTGTTATGATGTCTACTAATATTATACTGCTTCCATTTACTGCTTCTCCACATTACCGGAATGTTTTTAACATTATATTATTTTGTATGGAAGTAATAATTTAAAAATAATTATATATAAAATATATAACAGTTGGTTATTTGAATTAACATAACTCACCTTTGACTGTTAGATTCATCTCAGCGGTATCGATACCTAGTTCATTTTCAGCTGTAAATGTATATTTACCAGCATCAGATGATTCCACGTCTTTGATAACTAGAGAAACACTTTCTTCATCCTCATAAAGAATCCTACAAACGTATTATAATATATTATGATATTATCATTTACATTATGTATTTTGCCTATAACACGTATTAGAAAATTTAAGTGTATAATAGATAGTTCTAGTTCTCGTTTTTTAACGGGGCAGGAATCACGTCCATTCTGTGAGAAAGGCTGAATGGCAGCTAAGAGAAGCTCGACGTCGTCGTGTATATTACTGTGAAATGAAGTAAAACTCCAAAACTTCTTTGCTTCCGATAAAAATGACTAGCATAATGTATAATCAAGCTACATACATACGCGCATTCCAAACAGTTTTCATTTTGATATAAAATTCAAACAGTTTACATTCAGAAATAAAAATTTATAATAATTATCACATGTGAAACGTCATAGTCAATGAGCTATTTAAATGATGAAAATAAGTGAATGGGGGTAATTTCTATAATTTGATTGTATTTCTTGTATTCTGGTAAAAAACAAATACTTTTAAAATTTCAATTTTTACAAGGAAAACTATACCAAGTGACACCCAGGTTTCATCAGCCTTCTCCCGGCTTGCGGGATTATGCCAGGAGTGACCATGAACTCCCTAGTTTCTTATGGTGGAACACCGGACCAGGAACAAATAACCAAAAATTGTTATGAAGCTTATTAAGACGCAAAAAAGCCCATGAGAGGCACAGCGAAAAAAATATACACTTGTTCAATTGAAAGTCTGGTTAGCTCTGGAAGCAATAGCAATCAATTAACTGATGTTCTGCAACGTTAGTTATGTTTGTTAACATTACACTAATCAGTTTTATTAGTTGTACATACTTGCCTGCTTGATTTGTATTTGATGATTTTAAATATTATGATTTAAAATTGGCGTTTATTCCTTATAATCCGTTCAAATATAACTAGCGTGCAGTCATTTAATTTTTGAGGTGCTGAAGGTTTGCAACCATTGCAAATTCATAAGCGAATTCCAGCAGTATTTGGAAACGAATGTTTTGTGTCATGAAGACTGTGAAGTAATGGTGCCGAAAATTTGAGTGGAAGAGAGGAGAAGAATGATAAGCCGTAACCAGGGATATTGAGTAATGCCTTAAAAGATAGGAATATGGCATGTTGAAAAGACTTGATTAGAGAAAATAATCAAATTTCAATTAGACCAATTTCCGAAAATATGGTGTGAGTATAGGACTTGTCCACAGTATCGTACACAAACTGGATTATAGCTCCTCGCTCCTACGTGCCTTCTCTTTTAAAGTTGGCGATCAATATTAGCAAATTTCTCTCTATTTTGGGCTTGATGAATTAGGTCATTCCCTGTTGTGTGGGTCAAATCTCTGATGTTTCGGAGCCAGGATTTTTCTTTCTTCCTATACCATTTTTACCTTAGATTTTGCCTTCTAATATTACCTGAAGCTGCTCAAATTTCCTATGGCGCATTACGTGTCCTAGATATGACGTCTTTCTAATTTTGATTATATTGACCAGATGAGGACGTGTGTTCATTATTTCCAGTACTTCTTCATTCGTAGTTCGGCTGGTCCAGCTTACTCTTAGTATTCGGCGGTACATCCACAATTCGAATGAATTCAGTTTTTTGACATCCTGTTTTAATGTCCAGGTCTTCTTCTTCAGTTTATTGGCCTCCACCTACTTGGGTATTTGGCCAGCTCATCGTCGCGGAATAAGGGAAAAATCCCTTATTCACTTACAATAATGTTCAGGTTTCACGGACATATAGTAATAGATACCACACATAATATTTTAGTGTCCCCAATCTTATTGTGACTGGTAGCTTGGGGTTACAGAGTATTTTACGCATGTTCATGTTCATATTTCAATCCGTCTTCTAATTTCTTTTGAGTGATCTAGCTGACTATTTAGCTCTCTGTCCAGGTATATGAAGCTATGGGAACTCTGAAGGGTGATAAGAACACCTACCATTTATTTGTGTGTTGGGTGTAATTTGTTCAGAGGATCACAAAAGTTTGCGAATGGGTCTATCTTTGCAACATGTCACAGAATACAGGCAAAACGGTAATACACTTCGCTGATAATTTCTGGCAAAACATCTTGGTGTTGCGGAAATTCTCTCCGCGGAAATTTTCTAGCGGAAGAAGTTTAATATTCAACCTTCTGGAGGTAAGGCATGTAATGGTAGGAGAGCCCAAGCGGGGATTTTTGCAGTTAATCGAGCGAGTCAGATTATCATATGTGGAGAAACCTGGTACCTGCACCTCTACCATATATTGGCTCTTAACACAGGGAAGTTCGTTAAGGTGGGCCCGAAAAAAAAAATCTATTCTTAAAAATACTCGAAATTGTCAGATTCAAATAAAGTAAGTTGAGTACATGCAAAATATTGTATATTTGAAAAATCTGACGATTTGAGCGGGACGTAACGAAATGGGTGAGTCAAAAATTTTCACAAAAAAAAAGGAATATTTCGCGAAATGAACGTCAGATCGAGAAACTAAAAAATACCCCTTCAATATTTTTTAAAAATCTATCGAATGGTATTAAACATTGGGGGTCATGGAGGAGGGATGGGGGTGGGGGATAAATTTAAAATTTTAAATACAAACCCCGCGATATTTCTCAAAATGAACATCAGATCGAAAAACTGCAAAACACACTTTCAAAATGTTTCTGAAAAATCTATCGAATGGTACAAACACGACCTCCCACGGATGTGGGGTGGGGGTCACTTTAAAATATTAAATGGGACCCCCAAATTTTTATTGCAGATTTGGATTCTTTACGTAAAAATAAGCAACTTTTATTCGAGACATTTTTTCGAGTTATGGATAGATGGCGCTATAATCGTAAAAAACGATTGTTGGAAATGGAAAATTAAATTTAAAAATGGAAAGTCCCCACTAAAATGGAAAATTTTACTTAACTTTTTTTGGTTTTAGGACCTAATAGTCACAACCCAATAGGTTCCCATAGCGCTCGAGTGACTGCAAATTTAGCATACTTACTTTGCTCCCATACCATAACCATTTTCTTTCGACCATCAAGAATCCTTGCTCATATAGTTTACCGACTCTAGAGTGCATATCAACGCAAAACTGTGTAATGAAACTTTGAACCAACTCTATCAAGCAATACGCAAACGTCCAGAGAAGCTCTCACATTGTGTGATTCTTCTGCACGACAATTCTCAGACTCATGTTAATAAACTAGCAACAGAAATTCTACAACACAAGAAATGGAGGATCAAATAGAAAACAACATAGAAAAAAAAAAGAAATTTTTGGTAGGGTAGAAATATATGACCCCATAGCATGCTACGAATGTTTTAACTCAATCTATATTGTAGTTACTTACTTATGCTTTTTACTGGCCTCGATTTGTTTCCCTTCATGCATGAACTTAATATTTGGTTTAGGATATCCCTTGACCTGTAGTTCCAACATAGCCGATCCACCAACGTTGACAACAGGATCTTTCTTAATCACCACCAATTGGGGCTTCTCTGGTTCTCTGAACAACTGATTAACTGTTCCGTGGACGGTCAGTTCTGCACTGCAACTGATATGACCTCTCGAGGTTTGAGCCACGCAAGTGTAGAGACCCACGTCATCTGGTCTGACTTTTTGGAACACCAGAGCTAGAGAGTCTTCATCATCGCCCATAAGAACCTTAAAACGTTCCTCGGGCTCGAAGGGTTGACCATCCTTCTTCCAGTGGAATACTGGTTTTTCTCCTGCTGGGAGGATTTCACCTTCTGGCATTTCTTCGAAAATCTTTTTGTTATCTAAAACAATAATATAATTAAATCATATATTTAGACTAATTAGAAAATTTAGTATTAGATATTAACTAATCGCGGACTAGAAACGAAAACACAAAAGTCGGTTCTGATTGATGTACCTAATATGGCTTAAAAATCCCGCCATTGTCGATTCCAGGCTCAGATGAGAAGGGCGGAGGATGTATGGTTAGTGGCAGGAGCCATGTCGAGGGCGTGCTATCATGAAATATCAAGAAATGCATACGTTGACATTAACAGGGAGTAACGACTAGTGTTAGGACAGGTGTGGGAGAGACTGATAAGTTTCATTTGAAAGTAAGATTGCACCAAGGCTTGGTGTTTAGTCCGTATTTATTCTCATTAGTTTTGGACCAGATAACAGCGAAACTACAGGGTAACATTCCATGGTGCTTAATGTATGCTGATGATGTCGTGTTAGTAAGAAATAGTGAAAGAGACTTACCAAAAACTGGAACAGGGAGACAAGCTCTGGAGGAAAAATGTTTAAAACTTAGTAGGACAAAAACATAGTATTTGGAATGTTCATTTAAAGATGGAGTTACTACAAATAAAATGGTGTCTTTGGATGGTGAACTGATTGTAAAAAGCAATAGTTTTAAGTACCTGGGATCGGTATTACAGAGTAATGAAGAAATATATGGAGATGCATGCAGTAGAATTAGGGCTGGATGGATGAAGTGGAAGGAAGCGAGTGGTGTGCTGTGTGACAAGAAAATTCCAATGAAATTGAAGGAAAAATTCTATAAAACAGTCATAATACCGGCTATGATGTACGGAACTGAATGTTGGGCAGTGAAAAAGAAAGAGGAGCAACGAATGCATGTGGCGGAAATGAGAATGCTTAGATGGATGAGTGGAGTGACCAAAAAAGGATAAAATTAAAAATGAGCATATTAGGGGGAGTCTAGGTGTAGCACCAATTGATGCCAAAATGAGAGAGCATAGGTTGGAATGGTTTGGTCATGTTCAACGTCGAGACGCTAATCACCCAATACGAAGAATTGCTGAAGTGCAGATTCCATGGAAGGAGTAGGAGAGGAAGACCAAAGAAGATGTGGGGGAGACGATTAGGCAGGACATGTTGGTAAAGGGGATTAATATTGACATGACCCAATATAGAATTGTATGGAGAAATGCAATTAGGGAAGCCGACCCCGCATAGGGATAAGGCAAAGAGAATGATGATAATGATGCATACGTTGACATTAACAAATCCTACCCGAGATGAAATGGATGAGGGCAACAGTTCAGAAACCAATTTATTTGAACTAAACAAAATATAAAAATTAGGATCCTTAGAAGCCTTACTGTTTTGTACTAATCAAACGACCTCTTTTGAATTTAATGATCTAAAATATCAGTATAAGCGATGAAAGATTTGACCGTAGCTTCCAAATGAATTGGAATGTTAAAACTATGTCTTAAAGTCAAAGTAACGATCCAAAATCAATTTTCAGAAGAACATAGCAATAAGAAAAGACTACGCACTCTTTACAACATTCCTCGAACTTAAATTAAAATATATTATTAAAAAAACCACCCAAATAGAAGCAGAAGAAATAATTTTCACAAAGACCTGTTTCTGCTTCTTCTTCTTCTTCTCGCATTCCTCATGCCTTATAAGAGCGTTGGATCCATGTTCTTCATCTGTTGCACTGTTTTACATATCTTGATCTAGATTTCCTGAATTTGTTACATCTGCCCATTCTGGGAGTTCCCTTTCTTCTTATTTCTTGTATTTTGGTCTCTGTCACTTTATTTACTTCCATTTGCTTCCATTCTAATTATGTGTACATACCAGCTCAGTTTTCTTTTTTCTATTGTTTTCCATTCGTACCTGTTTTGGCTCGTTTCTGATGTTTAGTTTTTTTGCCTGTCCAGCTTCATTTTTTCAGCATTTTCACAGTTGCTTAAGTTATGTTGCATTTATGGTACTTTTATTATATTGTTGCGTTACATTCGTGCAATTCAGTTTTCTGGTTGATTTCCCCTTTTTCCAATATCTTATTATTAATTTCATAGTATATTCTCGACGATTTTTTTGTTCAACTTGCAATTTCTGGGTCTAGCTTTCCATCGTTTGATGTAGCTGTACACAGGTACTGATATGCTGTCCCCATCTCTAATTAATGTCCTTTGTAGAACACTCTCCTAGTCTTTTAGTTATTATTATTTGTTTTATTTGGTTTTCATTTGCTGCTATCTGTTCTCTCTGGTTTCCCTGATGTCCCTTTTTTCAGTTTACTCGACCATACATTTGTCTTTATAATATTCTTTTCACACCTTTAGTATTTCTGTTGCAATTCTTTTTATTTGGTTATGTTTGCCTCTTACTCTACTGAGTTCTTTTTTGGAAAACGAAAATATTAAGAAGATTGTAGGGGACAAAATGTCTATACAGGACAAAAGAGAAGAGAGAATAAGAATGAACGATGAAATGCACAATAAACAATCTACTATAAAGGAAATACCAAGTAAAGGACTAGGAAGTATAGGACATATATAAAGGATATATGAAAGGGGAAATGAAACAAAGTATTAAAACGGCAACAACAGGAGAAAAGAGAACGAATAAATAGATGATTGGGTAATGCAATGTAAGACCTAAAAGGGTTAGGAATAAGAATTTTAAAAGCATAGATAAAAATAGGCGACGATATTGAGAAATAATATCTAATTAATACCAAAATTATCCCTTACCTTGGGAAATATAAACTGGAATGTAACAACATGAAACGAAAAAAATGCAACTATTTAAATGTATATGTATAACTAGTGAACACATCGTGTAAAAGATAGAAGGTTCAAATTTTAAGAGCAGACTATCGACTTTCATAGGCCGTTAAAAATCTTTGATAATAATGATGATGATGTGAAAATCAACTAGGACTTCTTCACTAGAGGTCTTCATTATTTTCATAGGACATCATCACAGTAATTAAGAACCTTAGTTCTCAAGTCAACTATTTGAACTTCAGCAATACCTTCAGATTTTTAGATATGATATATAAATAATAAATTAGGTTATCAAAAAACTTCAAACCACTTGAGACAAGAATGTTGACAGAGGATGATAACGATCTTACCTGTGACTGTTAAGTTAGCTTCAGAAGAAGCTTCTCCGTGTTTGTTGGTAGCCACACACTTGTATACACCAGCATCTTCTTTCTTTACAACTGGAATCACTAATTCGTAAAATCCAATGTGGGCCTTTTCTTTAATAATTTGGTATCTTTCTGAGTTTTCTGGGATTTTCTTCCCTTGCTTGAAACTGAAATGGTAACCGATAAAATTTAACATAGAAAAGTTTATATTAAATATCTCTTGGAGAATAAACAACAATGACTTAAAAAATAAATTCCTTGTTCGGCGCTTCGCGCAAATGAAGATATTTTATAATTAGTGATTGATTACTAACGAGATAAACTGCTCGTCAAAAGTTAGGGATATAGAAAATTCTGCTGAATTTTCATAGTAGATTTTTTCGTGAACAGATTAACGGATTCCGCTATTTTTTTTATTATTTTAGATTTTTCTTTAGTATTTACACAGCTATGCAAAGGTTTACTTTGTTAACTTTTTTTTGTACTTTTACCGGGTGGAAGAAAATACATGTTTTCTTATGTTAAGTTTGAGACGCCCGGTAGGGAGGACGAGGTACTAATGTGAGTATAAATCGAAATCGTATTGTAGTCTTATGTTTTGTGAACATTTTGTTTTTTGAATGTCCCTGATATCTTTAGAAATAAAAAAAAATAGATGGTTTTGTAATTTAACATGTGTTTTAACCGAAACAAAAGTTTGAGACACCTTGTAGGGAGAAAAGGGCCCAAAGGTGAGTATACCTCGATACTATGTTATAGTCTCATATATTGTGAATATTTTGTTTTTTGAATTTCTCTAATATCTTTAATAACAAAGAAACTAGACGGTATTACTCTTTAATATGTGTTTTAACTGACGACATGCATCACATCATACATGTGAAACATAGAAACACATATTAAAGAGTAATACCGTCTAGTTTCTTTGGTATTAAAAATATTAGAGAAATTAAAAAAATTAAATATTTACAAAATACGAGACTACAACATAATATCGAGGTAAACTCACCTTTGTGCCTTTTTCTCCCTACAAGGTGTCTCAAACTTTTGTTTCGGTTAAAACACATGGTAAATTACCAAACCGTCTATTTTTTTTGTTTCTAAAGATATCAGGGACATTCAAACAACGACAAGTTCACAAAACATAAGACTACAATACGATTGTGATGTATACTCACATTTGTACCTCGTTCTCCCTACAGGGTTTCTCGAACT